>NC_081186.1:130210630-130327287 GCF_029867415.1 Vicia villosa | reverse complement strand
TGTGTGTCCTTTTGAAAAAAGTGTCTTTTTGTTGACTTTGAAAATGACCTGTAATGTCTTTGGTCATATTTTTCAAATGGTGAATCCAATGACCATGGGATCAATGGCATTTGAAAGATAATTGAATTTCCTTCAAAACAAGCTTTGGTTTGAATTTTTTGGATGAAGGATGAGAGAGTTATGATCAGTCAAAGTTGAGTTGACTTTTCAGGCAAAAACCCTAATTTTGAATCTTAGGGTTTTGTTGATTTTTGATCTTTCCTTGATGAATTATGATCATCCAATGATCAAATGATGAATCCTTTGACAAAATATGGACTTTGACAAAAAATTTCATTTTTGACTGTCTGTTGACTTTTTTGGTCAAACGGGTCGTCTGTTGACTGTTTGAGCTGCTGACGGTGCGTCTGAGTGATTTGAAGTTTGAAAATTTGTATGATGGTACTTTGAGATATATGGATGTATATGAAATCCATTTGAGCTCTCAAAAACTTGTTGCCCCTGTAAAAACAAGAAAAACCCTGATTAGGGACTGTTTGTGTAGGAGACAGTTAAGCGTACCTGATTTTTGTGCAGTGTTGAGTCTCTGCTAATCATGTGATATTCAGAAGACTTCTTTGAACAAAAATCTTGGAATTTTGAATTGTGAAAGATTGATTTGATTGATGGTACAAAACACTGAGAATTGTACTGCCAGCAGTTTGGCTGTCGACTGACTGTTCAGGTATTGATGTAGCAGTTAGAGTGAAAAATCAACAGTCAAAGTTAATTTTCTTTTTTGTTGTTTTTTGTTTTTGTTTTATGTGAAAAATGAAAGTTTATTTACATGACTTGTTAGAAAAACACGGACATAATAAATAACTAATATTTACGGTATGCGGGCAAAATTACCGATAATAACCCTGAAAATCATTTAATGCACAGAAATAGGAATATTTGACTGGCAGAAAACACACAAAATATTATCTTAGTAACTAAGCAATATTATGACAAATAGTACAACATTTAATACTGACAGTACAAATATCACATACTATATTGAACAGTACGACGAATAAACGGTACATTTAAGAAATAAGAAATACGGCAAATTTTAAGAATGACGATTAATGACCCATGCTATGAACAATAACATGTAGATGATTGGGAGTGCAACTATTGCAGGTCCACACTCCTCAGGACTATGCAGGCAGATGAAAGTCATGATCACCGTAGCAATGGTGATGACTGTAAGAAACAGTGTCTCTATCCACTTTGCCATTCTTGTTAGGGAAGAAGAGAAAATAGATATGAGATAGGAATTTGAAAGATGAATTGGAATTTGATGTGAGATCTTATGGAAGAAAATGAGAGGTATTTATAGAATGGAAAGAAGGAAAGAGACGTTGGGGAATGATGTGATTCCGTACAAAAGGAAAATTTGAGTGGAAGTAAGATTTGAAAGAAAGAGTATGATAGTGTTGGAAAAAGGAGAGATTTGATTTTTGAAAAAGAGATTTGAAAAGATTTTTGCAAATAATGGAATATAGTACAAAAATTAGTGGGAAACAAAAGATAATAATAATCTAATTGTTACCAGTACAGTCTAAGTTTCCTGATTCTGCGCCTGCAAAAAGATTTAACTCTGTACCAATTGTGTCAGTACTATTTATCTGTAAATAAATAAATAGCATGTGTGAAGTAATAAACAGTATTTGGCGTTTGCGTAAGCATAAATTCAACTGCAGGCCAAATTACCGTATACGAAAAATTCTAAAAACTAAGTGTTTCATATGTTAGGACATTTGTTGAAATAAAAATCCATGATTATATGAGACCCTTAATTTTCAGATTGGAGTTTTCTTGAAAAATATGTGGGCAAATTTTGGGGTATAACAGGGATGCTTATAAGAAGCCCGTGGGTCCTTGTACGAAGCCCAAGAGGAGGCTATCCGAGGGTCCTTGCATTGTAAGCCCAAGAGGAGGCTATGGGAGGGACAATCCAGGGTCCTTGCATTGTAAGCCCAAGAGGAGGCTATGGGAGGGTCACTCGTTTGTACAAAGCCCAAGGGGAGGCATGGTATAGTTGGTTTGAGCTCTTAGAGCGATTTCACCGAGAAATCATACTCTATGTCCTAACCTAAACTAGGGAGATTCTTTGCACGAAGCCCAATAGGAGGCTACGGGGAACCTAGTGTTGTACTAAGTTGAATAAGCACACATATCACACATATGAACAAACATGAACAAGTATGAACAAACATGAACAAGTATGAACAAGCACATATATATGACAAAGTATGTGTATATAATGGAGTTTATGAAGGAAATATACCTGTAAGCATGATCCATTTGTATACACAGGGCTCGGGACTCATACTCGGGAAGAGGTCCACTTGAGTTTATTCAAAGCTATGTAAACAGGTATTTACAAAAGGGCTTGGGACTTATACCTACATGGAGGCCCATGGTATTTTTTGGGAAGGTTTAAAGAAAACCTTCATTTTTGGTTTGTTATTCAAAGTTAAAAAAACAGATTGAGATATGTACAAAAGGCGTACAATGAAATACCTAATTTCATGTACTGGAATGGGTATGTACAAAAGGGGCTTGGGACTTATACCTACGTGGAGGCCCGTGGTATTTTGAAAAGTTTGAAGTTTTGGAGTTTTGTAAACAGTTTGAAAAGTATTGTTTTGAAAGAGTTTTCTGTACAAAGAAAAACTGTGAAAAGAAAGAGGAAAGGGACTTATACTCTCTAATATTCGAGAGGCCCATATCGCTTTGAAAATCAATTGATCAAATAAAAAGATTTAATCAATAGTTTCTTTTGAAATCAAAAAGAGATGGTTTATCGTTTTTTTGAAAAGAATTGCGATCGCTTGTTTTAAAACGATTTGAAATTGAAAGAAATGAAATTAATCAAGATAAACAAAAAGATTATGCTTAATTAACACCTAAATGATTAGGGTTTGATCACAAAATATTTATAAGTGATTAGGTTTGAAAATTAAATGAAAAAACAATATTTAAAGTATTTAAAAACATTTAAAAATGTATCATTTTAAACCTAATTAAAAACATATTAAATAAATCTTTTTTTGTGATTTTTTTTGATATTCATAAAATATATATATTAAATAAGAGGTGTGTAAAAAATGAATGAAAAATGAATTAATTTGGTTAGTTAAATAATTAATTGAAGTTGTGAAGAAAATGAAAGAAAATAGGTACTAAAAAATTGGTTTTGTCTCTACAAGGGTTTGAACCCACGACCTCACGCTCACCACTCAAAAACATAACCAACTGGACCACGCGCGTGGTCTGATTATCAAAGGCAAGGATTAGGTTATATTTTGAGTCAAGTTACTAAATTCAGCTTCAAAAATATGGCGCCAAGAACATGAATCCCAATTGAATTTGAAAATTCTGGAAACTGGATCAAATTGATCAAGTGAAGGGTCTAATTCACTCGTTTTTTCACAAGGATCACGATGGTGGTCTTTAATTCCATTTATTTTCACTCTAAGGGGGTCAATTCTCTGATGAACACGAAGAACCCTAATTCTATGATTCATTCTAAAATCGTGTATGTGCAAGTTAAGATGCAATTGATTGAGGGTTAATGATCCTCATAGGTGCAGAAACAAGATGGTATGCTCACATTTCATTTATGATGCGTGCAAGTATGAGTTTGAAGTTCATGAGGCTTACCTTCAAAAACGGCCAAAGTGGAGATTGAATTCTTCAGTAGAGGTGTTACAGATGCTTTGCAATGATCTGGATAGCTTCAATGATGATTATGGAACATGTTTGGATGCTTGGAGTGAACTGAATTCATCTGAGCATAGCCATGGGACCCGATCTGCAGTTGCTTGGAGTGAGGATCGAATTTGAAGATTATGAGGTTACAGGTCATATGTGAGTGTTTGGATCATTCATATGAAGTATATGGAGGGTGTTAGAAGTGATAGTTTGGGCAGATATGGCTTGATGTGAGAATTGGCATGTTAAGGTTCACTTTATGCAAACATGGAGGTGAGATGGTGATTCTGAGTTTTAAGGTGTTTTTGGGTGTGTGGATGGATCAAACACATCACATTTGATGTTTATGGGATGTTAGAACCCTCACTTTGCTCAGAAATTGCAAGAAATGGAAATTGCAATTCTCCCTCTTTGAAACTCATGAAACTTGTAACTTAAGAAAGAAGAGAGAAAACCTATGATTATGAGGTTTTGGTGTGAGTTTGAAGATGATTTGAACCTCTATTTATAGGCCAAGGATTCTGAATGCAAAGCTCTTGCAAGTTGATCAAGAAGTGATGATTTGGCTTAAGAGATAAAATGGAATCTTTCACATTAAATGCAAATGGTTAAAAGTGACTTAACCATGGTTATTTCTCTAGCTTCTTATCCTCTTCCATTCTGATCTTCAAATCAGAAAATATCATTCAATTATTGCTTCTATGCATCATTGCTTGGATTATAGGTCATGTAGTCTTGAAACTTAGTGAAAAATGGTGCAAATCCAAGTGAAAATGATCACTAATGTCAAAATTCAAAACCATGGCTACACTCCATATTTTTTCATGCTCTTGGTCATTTTGGAAAGCTCATATTACACACTTCAAAACCCTAGTTGAAAGTTTCTTCAAGACCTTTAAGGAAATGGGTGAAAAAGATCCATGAACTTTGAAGAAAATGAAGTCTTAAGTGAAATTTTCAAAAGATACCAACTTTGAAGCTCCATATCTCTTAAATGGTTGATCTTTTGGAAAAAAATTATATGTGACAAAGTTGTTCATTGGATCAAAATCTACAACTTTCATGTTGGAAGTTTTTTTCAGTTTGTAGGTGAAATTTTGAGTTATTCCCTTCCAAAGTTTGAAAAAAAACCATGAAAAACACTTAGAAATTTTTCTAAGTATGGAAAGTAAAACTTTTGACTTTTTGATTCTTGATTGATTTTCTTGATTTTTCTTGATCAAATGACTTCATATATCATACATTGATGATTAAAAACTTCAAAAGTCATGGTTGACCAAAATTCTCCAAAAGTCAATGGTGATCTTGTACAGTTGACTTTTTCAGACGAATCGCGTTTCTGGAGATTTCAAATGAACCAAGCTATCCTCACCAAATGAATGGTATGAATGGATCATATTGAAGCATTAGAGGATATTGAGCCATGGTTTGAGTTGTGACACCATGTCCTGATTAAAAGGTCAGTTGTTCAGTGAATTAGGTCAAAAAACCCTAATTGTCGACCTGATAAAATTGATGACTGTGGATCTTGAATTGAGATGCAAATTCCATTGGATATTGTCATAGGGATTATTTGAGAATGATTGAAACCTTTGATTGACTCCCTGGGGATTTTTAGGGTTTCCCAAATGTGATCCCTGATTTTAATCCCTGATAGTTCAAAACCCTAATCTGATGATTTGAAATTTCACTGTTGATCAATCCTTGTGTAGGAGATGTCTTGAGTCAATGGATTAGGTCAAAATGATGTACTTGGGGTCTTGAGGTCATGTCCCAAGTCATTAGGTCAAATCCTGAGCAAAAGTCAGGAGTGTGCTATCTTCAGTCAAAACCCTAATTCAGTCGATTCAGAGCCTTTGAGCTTGTTGAAATGAATCTCTGAGGACCAAATGTTGATTGTTGATGAAGATGATTCATTTGAGATGAAGGGGGAACAAAACCCTAATTGATTGTTGCTTGTACTGATGAGTGATTTCTTGTTTAAATCCTGCTGAGTCACAAGTAGCAAACACAAACTATGCAATTTGTTAGAGATGCAAATGATGCATATGCAATGATATGAGGTGGTATCTTAGGTCAAAAATTGGGGTATGACAGATGCCCCTATTTAAGTTTCTTCAACCTGAGACATGAAGATTGAAAATCTTCGTTTTGATAGGGTGGAAGAGACTTAAATATCAGAAGACGCGAATTTTGGACCTAAGATACCAAAATTGCGAAATAATGCAAGGATGCCTTTACCGAGGGGATATCAAAAACTGACTCCACTGAGGACAAGAGATCGGGAAGGATGTCTCAATCCGTTTTAGGAAGAGAATCCGTTTTTCTCTGTTCGGGAAAGCAAGTGTATGCTTCACCGGGGAATGATAGCTTTGTAAGAAAAGCTTACCTACCGACATTATCGACTATCAGCACGGGGATAGACTTGTTTAATAATGCGAAGGTGAAAGGTATGAAACTGTATTACCGACTACCAGCATTGTGATAGACTTGACAAGGTAAAAAGAGTTTCAAAGGTTCGGTTAATATTACCGACTATCAGCCTTGTGATAGACATGTTTAATAATATAACCAGAACAAAAGGGTTACCGACTATCAGCCTTGTGACAGCGGTTTTGAAGACATGATCAATTATCAGCCGAGTGATAAAATGATCTTGGAGACTTTGCTAGTGAAATTACTGGTTATTCAGCCTTGTGAACAGTAATAAGGCCCTGATTTGTCAAATGGTCTTCATGATTGATTTCCTGGAGAGGAAAAATCTTTTGAAAGAGAAATAAACCGCTCAGATGATGAGGCTATTGCTTATTGTCTGTTTTCAACGACTCTGTTTGGTGGAATCGGAATTTGAATTTCTGGCAAAGACAAGGTTCTAACCAAGAATGAATTGGAAAGAAATAGTCAAACAAGACTTTGTACCCACGAGGAATGAACTCAACTGGGGATTTTCTCCTTCGTTTTGAGAGGAGAAACTAAAGCAACCTTCTTCCACGAGGAATGATCTCAGTGGGGAACTGGAGAAAGAAGATGTTCTTTCTGCTTATGGGTGACAACCTACTTGGAGAGATGACACACCCATACCTGTTTCTTTTTTCTTTTTTCGCTTTTTCTCTTTTTTTTTTTTTTTTTTTGAGGATAGATATATCCTAAACAAGTGATTTTAAAGCATACATTGAAAAATGAAAGAATGCATAAATGATGCAAATATGTATGAATGATGAATGTCATGAATGTAGCATGCATGCTGACGATACTGACAGACAAAGAAGTATATACTGGAGATGGACCAACGCCGCAATACAACCAGATACTTGGCAAATGTTTTTCAACATGTTGTAGATAGCACGGGTGATGAATGGTGCTGCATGTTTTAAACTTCTCTGGGGAAGATAAGCATCTTTTTCTCACTGAGATGGAAAAATCTTCTTTACTGGAGATGGAAAATCTTCGACACTGGGGATAGAAGACCTTCTTCACTGGGGATAGAAGAGCTTTTCCTATCATAATCCTTGATTCGTCCTATGGAGATAGCTGTTGATGTTCCTTCTGTTGTTCACAACTCAAAGGAAAGTTTCGCTTTTATTTTGAAAAAGTGAAGTAAAATTCATTTAAAACTTTTTTTTTCTTTTCTTTCAAAAACGAATAACACAATTAAAGCGTCATTTTGCAAGCTAAAAGAAATTAGAGATTGCAAACAAGTGGGCACAAGGCTCAAATTTATTTAATAGGATGGTAATCAGCTAAAGGCGTGATTCCATGGAGTATTTACAAAAGTTGGAAATGGTAATTATGCGGAAAAGGCTACATTGAAAGCAATAACCACTATTCCCCCCAACAACTTTGAGTTCCAACTGTGCTTGTCGCTTCAGATTGGCGATGATTTGATTGAAGATCCTTCGATGAAAAAGACTCCTCAGGTGACGAAGTACGGACTGATGCAGTTACTTTGTCATAAATCCCTAATTTTTGCCTAGATTGCCCTTTCAGGTTTTCAATCTACCAGGATGAATTTTTTTCTGTTTATTGTCTCTAATTTTTGCCTGGACCGCGCTTTCAGGTTTTCAGTCCACCGAGACGCTCATTTTTGCCTAAGTCGCCCTTTGCGGGTTTTCGACTTAGCGAGCTGTTCTTTTGTTCTTTTTTAGACAAAGTATTTCTTGACTGCATCAGCATTCACAGGATGTGGGAGTTCATCACCATCCATGGTTGCAAGAATCATGGCGCCGCCAGAAAATGTTCTTTTGACAACATACGGGCCTTCATAATTAGGAGACCATTTGCCCCTAGAATCTGGTTGAAAAGACAAGATCTTTTTAAGCACGAGGTCGCCTTCTTGAAATTCACGAGGTCGAACCTTTTTGTTGAAGGCTTGTTTCATCCTTGCTTGGTATAACTGTCCATGGCATAGAGCAGTCATACGTTTCTCTTCGATTAAGTTCAACTGATCGTATCTGCTTTGACACCATTCAGCCTCTGATAACTTAGTTTCCATGAGGACTCTCATTGATGGGATTTCAACTTCTACGGGGAGCACAGCTTCCATGCCGTATACTAGAGAAAAGGGAGTTGCCCCTGTTGAAGTACGCACTGAAGTACGATACCCATGTAAAGCAAATGGCAGCATTTCATGCCAGTCTTTGTAAGTGACGACCATTTTCTGGACGATCTTCTTAATGTTCTTGTTGGCAGCTTCAACGGCGCCGTTCATTTTTGGTCTGTAAGGAGAAGAGTTATGATGCTCAATCTTGAATTCCTCACATAATTCTTTCATCATCTTGTTGTTCAAGTTTGAACCATTGTCAGTAATGATCTTGCTGGGAACACCATATCGGCAAATGATGTTGTTCTTGATAAACCTTACAACCACTTGTCTTGTAACGTTGGCGTAAGATGCTGCTTCGACCCATTTGGTGAAGTAATCAATTACTACCAAGATGAAACGATGACCGTTTGAAGCTTTTGGTTCGATCATTCCAATCATGTCGATACCCCACATGGAGAAAGGCCATGGAGATGAGAGAACGTTGAGTAGAGTCGGTGGCACATGGATCTTATCTGCGTAGATCTGGCACTTGTGACATCTCTTCACGTGTTTGTAACAGTCAGATTCCATTGTCAACCAATAGTATCCTGCCCTTAAGATCTTTTTGGACATTGCATGCCCGTTTGAATGAGTTCCAAAGGACCCTTCATGCACTTCATGCATTAACATATCTGCTTCGTGTCTATCCACGCATCTGAGCAAAACCATGTCGAAATTTCTTTTGTATAGCACATCTTCATTCAGGAAGAAACTGCCAGAAAGTCTCCTTAGAGTTTTCTTATCTTTGTTTGATGCCCCAAGCGGGTATTCTTGAGTTTGAAGGAAGCGTTTGATGTCGTGGAACCACGGTTTATCATCGATGACTGCTTCAGTTGCAAACACATAGGCAGGCCTTTCAAGGCGTGTAATTCTGACTTTAGGCATATCATTCCAATGATTGACTTTGAACATGGAAGATAGAGTAGCCAAGGCATCTGCCATTCGATTCTGATCTCGAGGTATATGATGCAATTCCACCTTGTTGAAGAAAGTCAACAGACGTCTTGCATAATCTCTGTAAGGAATCAAGCCAGGGTGGAAAGTTTCCCATTTGTCTTTGATTTGGTTGATCACGAGGGCTGAATCTCCATATATGTCTAGGATCTTGATCCTTAAATCAATGGCTTCTTCGAGACCCATGATACAAGCTTCGTATTCTGCGATGTTGTTGGTACAATCAAATAGCAGTCTGGCGGAGAATGGGATATGAGTACCCTTGGGAGTGATGATGATTGCCCCAATTCCATTGCCAAAAGCGTTTACTGCTCCATCGAAAATTAGGCCCCATCTTGATCCAGGCTCAGGACCTTCTTCAGGTAACGGTTCGTCACAATCTTTCATCTTCAAGTACAAGACATCTTCATCAGGAAAGTCAAACTTGAGAGATTGATATTCATTAATTGGTTGATGTGCCAGGTGATCGGCGAGAATGCTTCCTTTGACCGCTTTTTGAGCACGGTACTCAATGTCATACTCAGATAACAGCATTTGCCATCGGGCAATCCTTCCTGTTAAGGCAGGCTTTTCAAAGACATACTTGATCGGATCCATTTTGGAGATTAACCAAGTAGTATTGTTGATCATGTATTGGCGAAGACGTTTTGAAGCCCAAGCCAAAGCACAACATGTTTTTTCGAGCATGGAGTAACGAGACTCACAATCTGTGAATTTCTTACTCAAGTAATAGATGGCATGCTCCTTCTTACCGGTTTCATCTTGTTGTCCAAGCATACAACCCATGGATTCTTCTAACACGGTAAGGTACATGATTAACGGTCTTCCTTCAACTGGAGGAATCAATATCGGTGGTTCTAACAGGTACTCTTTGATACTGTCAAACGCTTTCTGGCAATCTTTAGTCCATACAACCCCTTGATCTTTGCGGAGAAGCTTGAAAATTGGCCCACAAGTAGCAGTCATTTGAGAGATAAATCTGGAGATATCGTTCAATCGTCCGAGAAATCCTCTTACTTGCTTTTCAGTTTTTGGTGCAGGCATCTCTTGAATAGCTCTGACTTTGTCGGGATCTACTTCAATACCTCTTTGGCTGACAATGAAACCCAAGAGTTTTCCAGATCTAACCCCAAAAGTACATTTGTTAGGATTCAAGCGAAGCTGATATTTCCTTAGTCGTTGAAACAACTTCAAAAGGTATTCAATATGTTCTTCTTCTGTGCTGGACTTGGCTATCATGTCGTCCACATATACTTCAATTTCTTTATGCATCATGTCATGGAAGAGAGTAGTCATTGCCCTTTGGTAAGTTGCGCCTGCATTCTTTAATCCAAACGGCATCACTTTGTAGCAAAAGGTACCCCATGGGGTGATGAAAGATGTCTTCTCCATGTCTTCAGGAGCCATCTTAATCTGATTATAACCGGAGAACCCGTCCATGAAGGAAAATACGTTGAACTTAGCGGTGTTATCAACCAGCATGTCGATATGTGGTAAGGGAAAGTCATCTTTTGGACTGGCCTTATTCAGGTCACGGTAGTCAACACACATTCTGACTTTGCCATCTTTCTTCGGAACTGGCACTATGTTGGCCAACCATTGAGGATACTCAGAGGTGACTAGAAAACCTGCGTCGAGTTGCTTTTGAACCTCCACTTTGATCTTGTTAGCCATATCAGGGTGAGTCCTTCGCAATTTCTGCTTAACTGGCGGACATTCTGGCTTCAATGGCAAGTAATGCTGAACAATATTGGTATCCAACCCAGGCATGTCTTGGTAGGACCAGGCAAACACGTCAACATATTCTTTGAGAAGGTCTGTCAACTTACTCTTGATATCAGCATCAAGCAGCGATCCAATGGTCATTTCTTTTTTGTCTTCTTCAGAACCCAAATTGATCTTTTCTAAAGGCTCTTTGTGAGGCAGAATGGCTCTTTCCTCATGCTTAAGTAATCGAGAGATCTCGTCCGGAATCTCCTCTTCTTCCTCTTCCTCGGCTTCGAACACAGGAAACTCAAAGTTGGGAGAGGGCATAGGGTTATTGCATTCAATGGGTTTATCAATAGTAAATATGCACATGTGATTTATATTTATTTCAGAAAATTTATGAATGCAAGAGTGTATGCAGATTTTTTTTTGAAAAGTTTTTTTTTTTTTTTATTTTGGTTTTTTAGGATTACCATTTCCAGAAAAAGCAAAAATAAAACATATAATGTAGGGAATTCAAAATGACACTTTATTTATGATTCATTTTTGAAACAAAGCCCTAAACACAAACTCATTTGTCTTGGGCAGGACAAAGAGGGAAACTTTTAAAAACAAAGCCCTATACACAAAGTTATTTGGGCGGAACATTTAAAAGCAAAGCCCTATAAAACATCTCTCTGCTTTGGGCAAGGCAGGAGGTCAAAATAACAGCGAGGTGATTACTTTGAGCGGCGAACAACATTCGGAACGTCGACAGCTTTCCAGTAGCAACGAACCCCTCTGTGTATTATGTATTCAGGAAAATTCCCCTCAAAATTATCTTCAGCAATGACATTGACCGCTGGTCGAGCAGGATTTGAAGGTCCTGGTTTGTCACTCTTGTTCTTTGTAGAGTTGAAACGGTCTTCTTCCACTTCTTGAAAAGCATAAGACGAGTCACAATCTTCAGAATTTTCAGGTTGTTCTTCCCAGTCTTCAGGATGAAGAGACTCATTGTCAGCGACACTTTCTGAGTCAACTGCGGGACCATTTTCCCCTTCATCTTCAAAAATGGCATTTATGTGATAATAACCATCTTCAGGATTATAAACCTTGGCAGATGCATTGAAGTTGAAACCTTCAGTAATTTCAAGCTACTGAGGAAATTGACAGGGCTGATAAGCCTCTTCTGGTTGACTATTATATTCGAAGGAATATCCCCATCCAGTTGGTTGGATATCCTCAATCGCAATCTTGTAACTTTCAGGTGCAGTGTATTTCACCATATAATCAAATTTTCCATTTGGTTGTCCCAAGGTGTCCCAAACCTCTGCAGGAATAGGCGGAATTTCTCTAGCATTTGTTTTCTCTGAAGGAGGATATGGTTCTTCCTGAGATATGTATCCCGAGTCATTGAGATAACATTTCCATTCTTCTTCAGGATCAGGTAGACCTTCTTCAATGCATTCTTCAATAAGGACATTAACCTCTTGAGGAATTGGGTTAAGGAATCCTCCACTAATGAATGTTTCTTTGATCGGTCGAAGGGTTTCATCCTTCTTGGTGCAGTTTGAGAATGTTGGTGAACATCCGAGACCTGCTCTAGTTTCATTCTTGGAAGGGATCACAACTTGCCCCCAGCCAGTGGTAGTTCCATCTTTCACTACTTTCACTGCCTCTTTGTAAGAAGAGATCGATGCTTTCTTCTTGGAAGATTCGTCTTCTAAAGAGAGACCTTGGAACTGAGTTCCTTCCACATCATCAGCACTGATGAAAGAGAAATTGGATAAATGGCTCACCATCAAGGCTTGTTCTCCACTTATTATTACCAATTTTCCATTTGTTACAAGTTTAAACTTTTGATGGAGCGTAGAAGTTACTGCCCCTGCTTCATGGATCCATGGTCGTCCTAACAGACAGCTATAAGCAGCTTGAATGTCCATGACCTGGAAAGTGATTTGAAATGTATGTGGACCAATTGTCATGGGAAGGTTGACTTCGCCGATAACAGACTTTCGCGATCCATCAAATGCTTTGACAACTACGCCACTGAACTTCATAGGCGTTCCTTGGTAAGACAAGCGAGCAAGAGTCGTCTTTGGCATCACATTCAAGGAAGATCCGGTGTCTACCAACACATTGGACAAAGAGTCTGACTGACAGTTCATAGAAATGTGCAAAGCAAGATTGTGATTTCTGCCCTCCTCGGGGAGTTCTTCATCACAGAAGCTTAAATTGTTGCAAGCAGTTATGTTGGCTATTATCCCATCAAAATGGTCAACAGTCACATCATGATCTACAAAAGCCTGATCCAAGACCTTCATCAGGGCTTCCCTGTGGGCTTCTGAGTTTAACAGCAATGAAAGTATTGAGATTTTTGAAGGAGTCTGCATAAGCTGATCCACAATCTTGTATTCACTTCTTTTGATAAGCTTCAAAATTTCATCAAAGTCAGGATTGACATTGGTTCCACTGGATTGACCAACATCAGCGTTTGTATTACTGACAGGAGTTTCCTCAGGATTCCCCACTGGTGTATTAACAGGATTTTGCCTGGTTGCCGGAGCAACAGGCTGCTTTGGAGGTAGTGGAGTATACACACGCCCACTTTTTGTTACTCGACTCACATCGGCGATATTCACGACAGATGAAAGAGTAGGTAAAGGAACTTCTTGCCCATCCTTTATCATTGTTGCATTGTAGTTGTATGGAACTGCCTTGTCAGAGTCATAAGGAACAGGTCCAGGTAGACAAATGATCAAAGGAGCAATAGGAACCTTTGGCTTGTTGTAAGTAACTTCTATGCGCTCAGGCATGTTGAAATGAGGAATGATGACGTTAACTGTAGGCATTTCCGAGTTGATATCTGAGACTAAAAGCTCATGCGGATAACATCCTATCATGTTAACTTCATTTTCATCCCTATTTCTGTAGATCTCAATAGTACCATTATCTAGCAAAACTTGGAGATCTCTTCTCACAATCGAACACCCGTGAGGATCCACACAACATATTCTACAGGAACCGTATTGATGCTGGCGAAAATTCTGCCCCCGACAAAGAGTAGCGTGCATTTGTACCAAATCTGCTCTTGAGAAGTTTATATTATAGACTCGGTATTGGCCAGGACATCCATATACCATGTTTACAACATGCCCTCCATGATTGGGCAGCGGATTTGCTTGCACATTAGGGTTCAAATTTCTGAAAGAGAGAAGATTAGATCTAACCAACCTCTGAACTTCATATTTCAAAGCTATGCAATGCTCAAGATCATGGCCAGGTGCTCCTTGATGATAAGGGCATGAGACCTCAGCTTTGTACCACCATGGGAGTCTCTCAGGTACTGGTGGTGGTGCTCTAGTTTGAACGAGACCTTTTTCAATCAAAGCAGGGTACAATTCTGTATAGGTCATTGGAATCGGATCAAACTGTGGAGCTCTTTGCACACGATTCTGATTGTTGTTAAGTTGTTGAGCCTGTTGTCGAGGCTGTTGTTGTTGAAACTGCGGGGTAAATCCCGGATTTGGCGCTGTATTAACGACTGGCGCAATAGCAGAAACCTGTTGTTGACGACTGACATTTCCTCTTGGCCTCCCTTGGGATACCATGTCAACACTTTGTTCTTTCTTCTTTGGGAAACCACTTCCGAACTTTTTGGTTCCGCTTGAAGATCCACCTTCTTTAGTTAGACGTCCGGTTCGGACCCCTTCTTCTAGACGCATCCCCATGTTTACCATTTCGGTGAAATCACTTGGAGCACTAGCAATCATGCGTTCATAATAAAAGGGACTGAGAGTATTCAAGAAGATTTTTGTCATCTCTTTCTCTTTTAACGGTGGATTAAACTGAGCAGCGGTTTCTCTCCAACGTTGGGCATATTCTTTGAAAGCTTCATGATCTTTCTGAGCCATGGATCGAAGCTGATCTCTGTCGGGAGCCATATCCGAGTTGTATTTGTATTGTCGGACAAAGGCCTCTCCTAGATCGTTGAAAGTTCGAATGTTAGTGCTATCCAATCCTGTGTACCACTTCAGTGCGGCACCAGTCAAACTGTCTTGAAAGTAATGGATAAGCAACTGATGATTATCTGCATAAGTAGACATCTTTCTGGCATACATCACGAGATGACTTTGTGGACAAGAACTACCTTTGTACTTCTCAAAGTCTGGGACCTTGAATTTAGCTGGTATTTGTACACTGGGAACCAAACATAGCTCCTGGGCATTCTTTCCAAACAAATCTTTGCCACGAATAGCTTTGACTTCCAGTTGAATCTTGTTGAACTGTTCTTGGAGATCTTCCACAAGGTTACGCTGATTTGTGCTATCACCTTGATCATGATAAATCTCATTGCCATCATAAGGAACAGTGTGAACCGTAGGGGTCGGAACTGTCATAGTGGGTTGAGAAAGTGCCATAGTGATTTGGGAAAAAGTTACCCCTGAATGTGGAATAAATGCTGAACCTTGTGCAGCAGGTGCTTCAGTTGTAGCTGTTTGAACCCCAGAGAAATTATGGCGGAAACCTGTACCAAAACTGAAAGGCGGGCCCCAACCTTCTGGCATGGAGAAAGATGGAATGTTGAATGCAACTGTAGAAACTGGAGTAGTGACTTCAGATGTTACTGTTGCTTGACTGTTGGGTGGCGGCGGCTGATTCTGTGCGGCCATTAAGGAGTCAACCAGAGTAGTGAGACTTTCCAACTTTTCCTGAAGAGTGGTCACTGTACCACGGAGCTCAATATTCTCTTGTTCAGAGTGTTCCATTACTCTTCTTCTGCTTGAACGAGTATTGTATCTGTGATCTGATTGCGAGCGTGGTCGAGAAACTTTGAGACGCGACAGCTTGACGATCTATTGGAGAAAGATCCAAAAGATAAGACTCTATACAACAGACTCGATATGCAGAATGATGTATGCAAAAAGAAATTTATGATTTTTCCAAACATTTTAAAGATTATTTCCTTGCAAACATTTGAACACAAACAATTCTTTTATTGAAATAATGGGAAATGTTACAACATTGGAGCGTAGCTCCTTACAGAATCAAATGATACATGAAAATCTAAACAAATCCTAAACATCTTCATCAGACGAAGAACCAAATGCGTTGTGCAGCTTGAGCTTCATGATTTCTTTCCCATAGTAAGCTTTCAACTCGGCCTTTTCAGCTCTCAGCTTGTCAACAACATTCTTCCAATTGTCAGGCATCGGAGCGTTGCTTGTCGAGGCTTCAGGATTTTTCTTGCTTTCTTTGATGTATCTTCTGATTGCGGCGTCTTTCCGACGGATCTTCTCATCTTTGCTCATGAGCCATCCATCCTGATAATAGAGAGTTTCTTCGTGATCTTTCACCCTTTTCTTCAACTTTCTATTTTCCTCATCAGTTTTACGAAACTTTTCTTCCCAAGAGTCCTTTTCTAACCTTATCTTGGCTAAGATTTCCTGGTACTTTTCTACAGTGTTAATGGGAACATTGGGTAGTTGAGACACCACAGGGAACATGGGTTTTTCATAATCATAAGGCATTCGAAACTCCTTTGCTCTTTTCTTCACCCAGCTGGTGTAGGCGTTCGTAGCAATGCAGTTCCTTATCTCACCTTTTCCTTTCCATCGGACGTCGTACCAAGCTCTCACCATTCTTGTTTTCAACCCTTGAGGATCCTCCCCTTCTTGGTAGAAGTAGCTTTCCACTGCGAGACCAACAGGTTTAACTGAATTTGCATACCCGAGTTGTCGTCGGGCTAGGACCGGATTGTAGTTAATTCCTCCTTGTGTACCAATGAGGGGTACATTGGCGAATTCTCCACAACTATCAATGATTTCTGTGCCGCAGCGAGCCAGAGCATACCAATGGATATCATTATTAGTAAGGGACATAAGTCTTCGAGGCCAATGCAAACCTTCTCGGTTTTAGGTAAGTGTGAAACAATCCATTTGTACAAAAGAGGTGCACAACATACAATGATTCCACCACCTTGGCGATTTTTGTGATGAATAGAGAAATACATGTCACCAAGCAAAGTCGGAACAGGATTTCCATTCAGAAAGATCTTTATGGCGTTGATATCAACAAAGTCGTTGATGTTGGGAAACAGAACCAACCCATAGATGAGCAAGGCTAGTACAGCTTCAAAAGCTATCATGCTACCAGTGTCAATGAAATCAAAAGCTTTCTTTATTAGAAACTGCGAAGTCAAACCCGGAAGGTTTCCTTTGGTAGTCCAATTACTTTCTATTTCAGATTTCTTCAAGTGGATACTTGCTGCAATGACTGGTGACTTAGGAATGGCTTCCAAACCATTGAAAGGTATTTTGTCAGACACAGGAATACCCAAAAGATTGGCATATTCTTCCAAGGTTGGTACCAACTGATAGTCTGGAAAGGTGAAACACCGGTAGACGGGATCATAGAACTGAACCAGAGTTTTGAGAAGTCCTTCATCAACATGAGTGTTCAAGATAGGCAAAAGCTTTCCATGGCTTTTCCTAAAATCGGAAGGATTTTGTACAAAAGATGCTAACTCTTTCAGTCTTTCTACATTAGGAGCTTTGAAACCGTACTTCTTGGTATGCCTTTTTACCCACTCCATAACTTAATCCTATAATGTTTGCAAGGAAAATTTCTAAATTTTTTTTGGAAAAATCATGTTTTTATGGAAAAAGATGGGTTTTTTAATGAATGTATGAATGCATGGATGCATGGATGCCACATATTCAAACATGGTAAAGCAAACATGGTAGTTCAAACATGGTAACGCAAACATGGTACTACAAACATGGTAACACAAACATGGTACACACAAGTTCAACGGTCCAGCGTCACGAGCATGAGGTCAGAGAACCAAACATGGGATAGTACTAGGGTTTATCACCTGTAAAACATGTTCTACTGATACGTCAGAGTCCACATTTTTCTTTCGGATATTACCGGCTTGCACAACTGAACTTGTGAGCCAGCAATATTCTCAAGAAAAACTCGTCTGAGTGTGGTTCTCCGCATGACAACTAATCCAAGTCTACACCCGAATAGTTTCTGCACCACAACCTAATAAGGCCAGGATGGGTTGGGGTTCTACAGCCAACTCAGCTTCTACAGTTCAATGAAAGCAATAATGTCTTCGCAACTGAACTTGCTAAACATATACTACCAACAAGGAACCTCCACTGAGCGGAAGGATTCTCATGCTGACTTTTTAAGGACTGAACTCCTTGTATGCCATACATGACTATACCCTCCACCTAATTCTTATGTGTACTTAATCCGGGTTAGGATTTGTCCATAATGTATCACTTGTAACAGAATCTCACAAGTAACAGGACCAAGGAACCACACATGTAAATAAAATAAAAACAAAACAAATAGAAATAACCCTTTCTTTGGAAACAACAAAAAGTCTTTTCCCCAGTGAAGTCGCCATTTTTCTGTCGCGGGGAAAAATCGTTATCTTTTTTTCTGGATGAGACACCTGATGCCTTCTTTGGGCTCGAGTGCTCAAAAAAAATGATTTTTCTTTTGTACCGACCAAACTTTTTATTGTTTCCAAAGTAGGAAAAGGAAAAAAGCTGCAATAACCTAAAAAGTGGGGGAGAGATTTCGGGTAAGAGGGTTGGTTATACGAAGGGAAGGTATTAGCACCCAACGTATCTATAGTACTCTATAGGTTTCTTTGTTTTGTTTATTCCATTCTTGTTGTGGTGGAGGTTCTTGTGAGAAAGAGGTGGGACCTAAGGTGTTTGTTTGATTATGCTCGCAAAGATCATCGCGATCCTCTGCATACATATCCCTTAGAGGGAATCAGAGCATCTGTAGCTCGGGGTCTACGGGTGCTAAGGTTTGAATGGTTTGAGAGAGAAGTTTTGCTCGCCAAGGATACGACCTTGTGCCTACGTATTCTCAAAGGGATGTTGAGAAAGTCAGAGCAATCGTAGTTCCCACTTATGCTAGTGGAAGCAAAGGATAAGAGACAAATGTCATCTCAATGTTCGATGTATCTAATCTATATCATCACATACATCTGTTTGATTTTTGTTTGAAAATCTTTTCATTATAAGCCCTGGGCTGTGCCACTTATGGCGCTTAGAATGATAAAGATGTTTTTGTTGTTTAACCAGCCTTGTGGCAAAAACTTTCAATGAAGTCAGCCTTGTGACAAAAAGTTTTGATTAATCAGCCAGCCTTGTGGCAAAAGTTTCAATGAAGTCAGCCTTGTGACAAAAACTTTGATTAATCATCCAGTACGGTGGCAAAACAGTTTGATTGATTAGCCAGCCTTGTGGCAAAAAAGTTTGATTGATTAGCCAGCCTTGTGGCAAAAAGTTTGATTGATTGATTGTTTGTGATGATATAGAAGAGATACTCCTATCATAGAGATGAAAAATGTCTAATCTCCTAGGGTATTTGTTTTGGATATTGGGGATGCTTATAAGAAGCCCGTGGGTCCTTGTACGAAGCCCAAGAGGAGGCTATCCGAGGGTCCTTGCATTGTAAGCCCAAGAGGAGGCTATGGGAGGGACAATCCAGGGTCCTTGCATTGTAAGCCCAAGAGGAGGCTATGGGAGGGTCACTCGTTTGTACAAAGCCCAAGGGGAGGCATGGTATAGTTGGTTTGAGCTCTTAGAGCGATTTCACCGGGAAATCATACTCTATGTCCTAACCTAAACTAGGGAGATTCTTTGCACGAAGCCCAATAGGAGGCTATGGGGAACCTAGTGTTGTACTAAGTTGAATAAGCACACATATCACACATATGAACAAACATGAACAAGTATGAACAAACATGAACAAGTATGAACAAGCACATATATATGACAAAGTATGTGTATATAATGGAGTTTATGAAGGAAATATACCTGTAAGCATGATCCATTTGTATACACAGGGCTCGGGACTCATACTCGGGGAGAGGTCCACTTGAGTTTATTCAAAGCTATGTAAACAGGTATTTACAAAAGGGCTTGGGACTTATACCTACATGGAGGCCCATGGTATTTTTTGGGAAGGTTTAAAGAAAACCTTCATTTTTGGTTTGTTATTCAAAGTTAAAAAAACAGATTGAGATATGTACAAAAGGCGTACAATGAAATACCTAATTTCATGTACTGGAATGGGTATGTACAAAAGGGGCTTGGGACTTATACCTACGTGGAGGCCTGTGGTATTTTGAAAAGTTTGAAGTTTTGGAGTTTTGTAAACAGTTTGAAAAGTATTGTTTTGAAAGAGTTTTCTGTACAAAGAAAAACTGTGAAAAGAAAGAGGAAAGGGACTTATACTCTCTAATATTCGAGAGGCCCATATCGCTTTGAAAATCAATTGATCAAATAAAAAGATTTAATCAATAGTTTCTTTTGAAATCAAAAAGAGATGGTTTATCGTTTTTTTGAAAAGAATTGCGATCGCTTGTTTTAAAACGATTTGAAATTGAAAGAAATCAAATTAATCAAGATAAACAAAAAGATTATGCTTAATTAACACCTAAATGATTAGGGTTTGATCACAAAATATTTATAAGTGATTAGGTTTGAAAATTAAATGAAAAAACAATATTTAAAGTATTTAAAAACATTTAAAAATGTATCATTTTAAACCTAATTAAAAACATATTAAATAAATCTTTTTTTGTGATTTTTTTTGATATTCATAAAATATATATATTAAATAAGAGGTGTGTAAAAAATGAATGAAAAATGAATTAATTTGGTTAGTTAAATAATTAATTGAAGTTGTGAAGAAAATGAAAGAAAATAGGTACTAAAAAATTGGTTTTGTCTCTACAAGGGTTTGAACCCACGACCTCACGCTCACCACTCAAAAACATAACCAACTGGACCACGCGCGTGGTCTGATTATCAAAGGCAAGGATTAGGTTATATTTTGAGTCAAGTTACTAAATTCAGCTTCAAAAATATGGCGCCAAGAACATGAATCCCAATTGAATTTGAAAATTCTGGAAACTGGATCAAATTGATCAAGTGAAGGGTCTAATTCACTCGTTTTTTCACAAGGATCACGATGGTGGTCTTTAATTCCATTTATTTTCACTCTAAGGGGGTCAATTCTCTGATGAACACGAAGAACCCTAATTCTATGATTCATTCTAAAATCGTGTATGTGCAAGTTAAGATGCAATTGATTGAGGGTTAATGATCCTCATAGGTGCAGAAACAAGATGGTATGCTCACATTTCATTTATGATGCGTGCAAGTATGAGTTTGAAGTTCATGAGGCTTACCTTCAAAAACGGCCAAAGTGGAGATTGAATTCTTCAGTAGAGGTGTTACAGATGCTTTGCAATGATCTGGATAGCTTCAATGATGATTATGGAACATGTTTGGATGCTTGGAGTGAACTGAATTCATCTGAGCATAGCCATGGGACCCGATCTGCAGTTGCTTGGAGTGAGGATCGAATTTGAAGATTATGAGGTTACAGGTCATATGTGAGTGTTTGGATCATTCATATGAAGTATATGGAGGGTGTTAGAAGTGATAGTTTGGGCAGATATGGCTTGATGTGAGAATTGGCATGTTAAGGTTCACTTTATGCAAACATGGAGGTGAGATGGTGATTCTGAGTTTTAAGGTGTTTTTGGGTGTGTGGATGGATCAAACACATCACATTTGATGTTTATGGGATGTTAGAACCCTCACTTTGCTCAGAAATTGCAAGAAATGGAAATTGCAATTCTCCCTCTTTGAAACTCATGAAACTTGTAACTTAAGAAAGAAGAGAGAAAACCTATGATTATGAGGTTTTGGTGTGAGTTTGAAGATGATTTGAACCTCTATTTATAGGCCAAGGATTCTGAATGCAAAGCTCTTGCAAGTTGATCAAGAAGTGATGATTTGGCTTAAGAGATAAAATGGAATCTTTCACATTAAATGCAAATGGTTAAAAGTGACTTAACCATGGTTATTTCTCTAGCTTCTTATCCTCTTCCATTCTGATCTTCAAATCAGAAAATATCATTCAATTATTGCTTCTATGCATCATTGCTTGGATTATAGGTCATGTAGTCTTGAAACTTAGTGAAAAATGGTGCAAATCCAAGTGAAAATGATCACTAATGTCAAAATTCAAAACCATGGCTACACTCCATATTTTTTCATGCTCTTGGTCATTTTGGAAAGCTCATATTACACACTTCAAAACCCTAGTTGAAAGTTTCTTCAAGACCTTTAAGGAAATGGGTGAAAAAGATCCATGAACTTTGAAGAAAATGAAGTCTTAAGTGAAATTTTCAAAAGATACCAACTTTGAAGCTCCATATCTCTTAAATGGTTGATCTTTTGGAAAAAAATTATATGTGACAAAGTTGTTCATTGGATCAAAATCTACAACTTTCATGTTGGAAGTTTTTTTCAGTTTGTAGGTGAAATTTTGAGTTATTCCCTTCCAAAGTTTGAAAAAAAACCATGAAAAACACTTAGAAATTTTTCTAAGTATGGAAAGTAAAACTTTTGACTTTTTGATTCTTGATTGATTTTCTTGATTTTTCTTGATCAAATGACTTCATATATCATACATTGATGATTAAAAACTTCAAAAGTCATGGTTGACCAAAATTCTCCAAAAGTCAATGGTGATCTTGTACAGTTGACTTTTTCAGACGAATCGCGTTTTTGGAGATTTCAAATGAACCAAGCTATCCTCACCAAATGAATGGTATGAATGGATCATATTGAAGCATTAGAGGATATTGAGCCATGGTTTGAGTTGTGACACCATGTCCTGATTAAAAGGTCAGTTGTTCAGTGAATTAGGTCAAAAAACCCTAATTGTCGACCTGATAAAATTGATGACTGTGGATCTTGAATTGAGATGCAAATTCCATTGGATATTGTCATAGGGATTATTTGAGAATGATTGAAACCTTTGATTGACTCCCTGGGGATTTTTAGGGTTTCCCAAATGTGATCCCTGATTTTAATCCCTGATAGTTCAAAACCCTAATCTGATGATTTGAAATTTCACTGTTGATCAATCCTTGTGTAGGAGATGTCTTGAGTCAATGGATTAGGTCAAAATGATGTACATGGGGTCTTGAGGTCATGTCCCAAGTCATTAGGTCAAATCCTGAGCAAAAGTCAGGAGTGTGCTATCTTCAGTCAAAACACTAATTCAGTCGATTCAGAGCCTTTGAGCTTGTTGAAATGAATCTCTGAGGACCAAATGTTGATTGTTAATGAAGATGATTCATTTGAGATGAAGGGGGAACAAAACCCTAATTGATTGTTGCTTGTACTGATGAGTGATTTCTTGTTTAAATCCTGCTGAGTCACAAGTAGCAAACACAAACTATGCAATTTGTTAGAGATGCAAATGATGCATATGCAATGATATGAGGTGGTATCTTAGGTCAAAAATTGGGGTATGACACAAAGCAACCATTGAATACTAGAATTAAGGATCTTGTTGGTAGAATGACTTTGGAAGAGAAAATCGGTCAAATGCTTCAAATTGAGCGCACGGTTGCTTCTGCTGATATAGTGAACAAGTATTACATTGGTAAGTTTTTGTTAATAATATGATTATTCATTATGAATCTCAACTGCGCCGCGAAGGTTTATGATATTTAACCACGTGAAAATTACTTCAGGGAGTCTTCTGAGTGCTGGTGGAAGTGTTCCTAAGGTGAACGCAACTGCAAATGATTGGGTTGATATGGTGAATAAGTTTCAAAAAGGTGCATTGTCGACTAGGCTTGGAATTCCAATAATATATGGAGTTGATGCTGTTCATGGTCATAACAATGTTTATAATGCTACTATTTTTCCTCACAATATCGGTCTAGGGGCTACAAGGTAAATAAATAACCATTATACATATATTTATTGTTGTTCCATAATGGAACCAAAGTTATCGGTGAATGAGGAGCTAGAGCTTGATGCAGTCTGATTTTGAGCTTTTGATGTAATGGAAAAGGAGCTGACTTGCAATATTAGCACTTCAACGATATTGGGCCTTTGCCTATTAGGTCTTGTAGGCCGCCCAGAACAATTGTGTTTTGTTATGTTTCTTTGTATTGATGATTTTAGTTTCTTTGAATCTACAGTGATCCTCAACTAGTGAAGAAGATTGGTGATGCAACTGCTCTTGAAGCAAGAGCGACCGGAGTTTCATATCTCTTCGCTCCTAGCATCGCGGTAATTAAGATAATCAAATTACATATATGTCAATCGCACATTACAAAAGATAGTCGTTTGTTCAAATTCTTCTACGTTGTAGTGTGGTTATTACCACTATTTGACAATATTGTTCTATCTTATAAGGGTCGTCTTTGAGGGTGTGTAAAATAGTGCCCCTAATTATTTCGTCACATTTAAGTTATGATTAACCAATACATGGTGTTAGAAAACTTAAGACGGTCTTGCTTATAAAGTATATGTTTGTATAGGTTTGTAGAGATCCAAGATGGGGTAGATGTTATGAAAGTTATAGTGAAGATCATAAAATTGTTCAAGCTATGACCGAGATCATTCTAGGATTGCAAGGTGATATCCCTCCACATTCACGCAAGGGTGTTCCATATGTTGCTGGAAACAAGAAAGTAGCAGCTTGTGCAAAACACTATGTTGGTGATGGTGGAACGACAAAAGGAATCAATGAGAATGACACAGTTATAACAAGACATGAACTGCTTAGCATTCACATGCCAGCTTACTATGACTCAATTATTAAGGGTGTCTCAACCATCATGGTTTCTTACTCAAGCTTGAATGGACAAAAAATGCATACTAATTACGATTTAATCACAAGATTTCTCAAGAACACGCTCCGTTTTAAAGTAACACTTTACTTCATAAATCTCTCATTTCACATATCAAATATTGGTGTTTATCACTATATGTATGCTTAAAAATTTTTTTTTATATTTTGTAGGGTTTTGTCATATCAGATTTTTTCGGAATTGACAAGATAACTTCACCTCCTCATGCTAACTACACACATTCAATTGAAGTCGGAGTAAATGCCGGTATTGACATGGTAAACTATGATTTTTTTCAATTTTGCTGAGTAGTATTTTTATAGTTAGGTATCAAAATTTTCTTTCTGAAAGCTTCGTGTCCGCCCCTAGGACTGACTAATCTCAGGTACACCAATTTTACCATCCATTTTCTGAGGTCTCTTTTAAAGCCAGAGTAAAAGTTCGGTATGAACTGACCCAACACATGAGTCGTCAAGAATCAAACTTGATATTCTAAAGCTTACAAACACTCACACTCTTTGCGTATAAACCAATGATTTTATACATATCAAATATGATCTTTTTAATACTAAATGTTGTAGTGATGCAGGTAATGACTGCAGCTGACTTCCGAGAATTCATAGATGGCTTATCTTTACTAGTGAAAACAAATGTTGTATCTATGAAAAGAATCGATGATGCAGTGAAGAGAATTTTGAGAGTCAAGTTTGTAATGGGTCTATTTGAAAAACCATTGGCTGATTACAGTCTTGCCGACCATCTCAGAAGCCAAGTTAGTCGACTAACTTTGATTTAAATATGTTTTTAGTCCCTACAAAATTATAGAACTATATATTTTCAACCTAATTTGACAGGAGCATAGAGAGTTGGCTAGAGAAGCTGTGAGGAAATCATTGGTACTATTAAAGAACGGTGAAAGCGTTGATAAGCCGTTGCTTCCTCTTCCTAAAAAGGCTTCAAAAATACTTGTTTCCGGAATTCATGCTGATAATCTAGGCTATCAATGTGGTGGATGGACGATTCAATGGCAAGGGCTTAGCGGCAATAACATTACTAGTGGTACGACAATTCTGAGTGCGATAAAAAATACAGTTGACAAAGACACTAAGATAGTCTATCAGGAGAATCCATCTCTCGAATATGTAAAATCAAATGATTTTTCATATGCAATTGTGGTAGTCGGAGAAACACCATATGCGGAAACAAATGGCGACAGTTTAAACTTAACCATCTCAGGTACTGGGGCAGAAACAATAAACAATGTATGCAGCGGAGTGAGATGTGTGGTTGTGTTAATAACTGGTAGACCTGTGGTTATGTTACCATATATTGACATAATCGAAGGACTTGTTGCGGCATGGCTTACTGGTAGTGAAGGTTACGGTGTTACAGATGTTTTGTTTGGTGATTATGGATTTAGTGGTAAACTTCCAAGGACATGGTTTAAGAGTGTTGATCAATTACCTATGAATGTTGGTGATTCTCATTATGATCCTTTGTTTCCATTTGGATTTGGTCTTACTACTCAAGGTCTTAAGAATACTTAGAGCTTATTAGTGCTTGAATTAGTTGGGTGTTGTGTCATATGTCTTGATTATATGAAATCTAAGTACAAAATTTTCCTAAGTTGTGCGCTGTATCATATAGGTGTGTATCTGTAAGCTATTTATGAAATAAAATATCAAATAAAGTCAATAGTTTTCATAAGTTATCCAAATATGCCCTAGCTGGTAAAACGGAGCCCTAAAGGCGAAAAAAGAATCAATCATGTCATATTCATATATTCTACATTGCGATCACAAACAATTTTAAATAAAAGTCTATCAAGTTATTTACCCTCAATTTGGATATTCACATAATATTATAGTCTATTAATCCAAAAGAAGTTTATCAAACAAGCACCTTAGAGTTTGTCTAAATTCTCCCGTCATCCTTCCAATTAAATTTGGCATCCTTCAATTTTTTAATAGTGTTACTTTGTGTAATACAATGATAATGACTAAATTTATGTAAATAATATTCTATTTTCATTGCAAATTATAAGAAATTTTCATGCACTTTTGTTCTTTTTTTTTTTGTGTTTGAGATGAATTTCATGGGTTTTAGATGAATATTGATCAATGTGATGATGAAGATGATAAAGGAGAAGAGGGAAAATCGTTGAAGTTGTATAAAAAAATATTATGTGTTAATAGTTCATTCTTACCTTCAGTAGACTATCAATTTCCATTGTTAACAAAAAAAAAAAGAAAGAAAAAGAACATAAGTGAATGAAAATTTCTTATAATTTGCAATGAAAGAGATTATTATTTTAAAACATTCTCCCAACAGAACAAGTTCGTATTTTTTTTACAACAATTTCTTTAAAAATGACCATTATCTCACTGTCAAGTGACTTCAATCTCTAAAGGATTTTTACAAAACATCACAAAAAAGTACATCTATGTTCCTAAAAACTTCCGAGAAGCGTCGGTGATAGTGAGAGACAAAGTTCATTACTTCATATTTCCGATATTTCTTAAAACCCTAACCCTAAAAACACTTCTAAATGGACTTCAATCACACTCTATTTAAGCTTTCCACTCCCGCCCTATTTGTTCTCTCCGATGAAGACTTTCGCTTCTACTATAACTTTCCTGAATTTAGACATCTCATTGAAGAAACTGCCAACACATCACATACAATTGCATATATGTTCCTCAAAATGCTATAAAAAAAGCATCAATGATAGTGAACAACATCGTTTACAAATTCACATTCACCACCATTTTCCATCTAAATACCCATTTCATTCCATTCACCGTATTTCTTAAAATGCTAACTCTAAAAACCTTTCTCAATGGACTTCAATCACTACTTTTATGTTCTTTCCACTTCAACCCTATATGTCCCCTCCAACAACAACTTTTGCTTTCCCTATAACTTCCTTGAGTTCAGACATCTCCTATAAGAATTCACTAGAAAATCACATTCAATGTTAAACCAACTTAGTTCCTAAAAAAACATATGTGGTCTAGGTACAGCTTTCCCCGCCAACATCGATGATGCTTGTGAATAAATTTTTAATGCAAATGACTATGTTTTGGAGCTTGCGGACGAGATTGTGGATGAGTTTCATAGGGTTCAAAAGGAGCAAGATATGGAAGAAGGGGAAGACATGTTTTTCAAATTTAAGAATGGGAAGAAAATGGTTGGTTATTTGGGTGAATAAGTGATTGGAAAGAAATAGAAATTTTTGTTTCATGTAGACACTCTTAGGAAACTAAAGTATCATTATAACCTTGTGTTCACAACTCAAGTCAACATTTTGAACATGGTTGGTTAAAAATATTTTAAAATAATTTTTTTCTGTGTTTGAGACGAATTTTATGGGTTTGAGATAAGTGTGATGATGAAGGTGGTGAAGGAGAAGAGGGAAGAAGATGAGTTTATATAAAAAATATTATGTGTTGAGAATTTATAGTTATATTCAGTAGATTATCAATTTCCAGCCATCTAATATTTTTTTAAAAGATCAAATTGTTAAAATTAAAAAAATAACAAAGTCTTTGGAGGACACTCAACAAAATTGTCTCTCGTAAGATAATTAAAGTTAAAAGTTAACAAAATTGACTAAGTTGGCTAATGGTATTGTTTTTTAGGGACTAAAACGTACAACTTACTAAATAAACGACCAAGGTGTAATCTTAAATTAAGTTAAGGGACCACGACACTAATTAAGCCTTTTAAGAAATATAGATGGTAGGAAATTGATAGTCTATGGAATGTAACAATGAACTGTCAACATATTGTATTTTTTTATATAGCTCCATCTTTTTCCCTCTACTCCTTCATCATCTTCATCATCACATCATCAATATTTATCCCAAGTTCAGAAAAAGGAACATAAGCAAATGAAAAATTATTATAATTTGCAATGAAAGAGATTATTATTTTAAAATCTTGTCCCATCCAAACAAGTTTGTATATTTTTTACATAAAATTCTCTATTATAATGACATATATTTTACGGTCAAGTGATTTAAATCTCTAAAGGATTTTGCCTATACATCACATAAAAGTACATATATGTTCCTCAAAATGCTCTCACAGAAGCGTCATTGATATCATTTATATATGTTAAAATTAAACGATTTTTTATGATTGATTGAAGGTATACTACCAAACTTTTTGTGATGGGTAGATATATGTGGGACGTATCAAATGAGAACTTTGGCTATAATGAGAACTGAGAACTTCTAATAATAACCATTGGATTTGAATTAATGGATCATATTTACTTCATTTGTTAAAATATTTAATTATTATTTAAGTGAACAAGATATTTATGCAATATGTATTTAAAAGATGAGGTAAATCTGAGCCATTAATTCAAATCCAATAGTTATTATTAAAAGTTCTCAGTTCTTATTATAGCAAAAGTTCTCATTTGATACATCCATATATATATTAGCAAGTTAGTTTTGAATTTGTTTATATTATTCAAATTTGATGATCAAATCAATGATGGACAGTTTGTAAATATTCCATTTTCAAATACACATTAGTAATGATGAGATTTTTTTAAATAGTAGATAAAGTTACCTTTTATATAGATTTTACAAATGGTGGAGTCTATTTTTCGTTTGCCTTCTATTTCTATAAACTCTAAATTAGTGAATTATAAAATAACAAGTAAATTTATGAAAAAAAATTAATTACTATATTTAATAATGAATTACTCTCTCCAACTCAAATGTATCTTTAAATCCTAACAAATTATATAAATAATTCGTTAAGATTTTATAATTTAGAATAATTTTCAGGCGTTGAGTTGGAGATATTAGTTAGATCTTGAATATAGTAATTGACTAATTATAAAATAAATAATGTGTATTTTTAAAATCTATATAAAAGGTAAGCTTTTTCTACTCTTCCACAAGAAAAGAAAGAAAATCTAATCATTAGTAATGAGTATTTGAATATAATATTTACAAATTGTCCACAATTGATTTGATCATCAGATTTGAAAAATTTAAACAAATTCAAAACTAAGGTTGTTGTTCTTTATTGTGATAAGGTTCAGAATATTTTGTGTTTATTATATTGAAAAGTAACATTTTTGTAATACTATTGTGCAGTTGTTTTGAGAGGAAGAAATGGAGAAAAGTAGAATATTTTTGGTGGTGCTTATGTTGTTGCAGTGTTGGGTAGCTATGGCAGATACTGAATATTTGAAATACAAAGATCCAAAGCAACCATTGAATACTAGAATTAAGGATCTTGTTGGTAGAATGACTTTGGAAGAGAAAATCGGTCAAATGCTTCAAATTGAGCGCACGGTTGCTTCTGCTGATATAGTGAACAAGTATTACATTGGTAAGTTTTTGTTAATAATATGATTATTCATTGTGAATCTCACTTGCGACGCGAAGGTTTATGATATTTAACCACGTGAAAATTACTTCAGGGAGTCTTCTGAGTGCTGGTGGAAGTGTTCCTAAGGTGAACGCAACTGCAAATGATTGGGTTGATATGGTGAATAAGTTTCAAAAAGGTGCATTGTCGACTAGGCTTGGAATTCCAATAATATATGGAGTTGATGCTGTTCATGGTCATAACAATGTTTATAATGCTACTATTTTTCCTCACAATATCGGTCTAGGGGCTACAAGGTAAATAAATAACCATTATACATATATTTATTGTTGTTCCCTAATGGAACCAAAGTTATGGGTAAATGAGGAGTTAGAGCTTGATGCAGTCTGATTTTGAGCTTTTGATGTGATGGAAAAGGAGCTGACTTGCAATATTAGCACTTCAACGATATTGGGCCTTTGCCTATTAGGTCTTGTAGGCCGCCCAGAACAATTGTGTTTTGTTATGTTTCTTTGTATTGATGATTTTAGTTTCTTTGAATCTACAGGGATCCTCAACTAGTGAAGAAGATTGGTGATGCAACTGCTCTTGAAGCAAGAGCGACCGGAGTTTCATATCTCTTCGCTCCTAGCATCGCGGTAATTAAGATAATCAAATTACATATATGTCAATCGCACATTACAAAAGATAGTCGTTTGTTCAAATTCTTCTACGTTGTAGTGTGGTTATTACCACTATTTGACAATATTGTTCTATCTTATAAGGGTCGTCTTTGAGGGTGTGTAAAATAGAGCCCCTAATTATTTCGTCACATTTAAGTTATGATTAACCAACACATGGTGTTAGAAAACTTAAGAAGGTCTTGCTTATAAAGTATATGTTTGTATAGGTTTGTAGAGATCCAAGATGGGGTAGATGTTATGAAAGTTATAGTGAAGATCATAAAATTGTTCAAGCTATGACCGAGATCATTCTAGGATTGCAAGGTGATATCCCTCCACATTCACGCAAGGGTGTTCAATATGTTGCTGGAAACAAGAAAGTAGCAGCTTGTGCAAAACACTATGTTGGTGATGGTGGAACGACAAAAGGAATCAATGAGAATGACACAGTTATAACAAGACATGAATTGCTTAGCATTCACATGCCAGCTTACTATGACTCCATTATTAAGGGTGTCTCAACCATCATGGTTTCTTACTCAAGCTTGAATGGACAAAAAATGCATACTAATTACGATTTAATCACAAGATTTCTCAAGAACACGCTCCGTTTTAAAGTAACACTTTACTTCATAAATCTCTCATTTCACATATCAAATATTGGTGTTTATCAGTATATGTATGCTTAAAAATTTGTTTTTATATTTTGTAGGGTTTTGTCATATCAGATTTTTTCGGAATTGACAAGATAACTTCACCTCCTCATGCTAACTACACACATTCTATTGAAGTCGGAGTAAATGCCGGTATTGACATGGTAAACTATGATTTTTTTCAATTTTGCTGAGTAGTATTTTTATAGTTAGGTATCAAAATTTTCTTTCTGAAAGCTTCGTGTCCGCCCCTAGGACTGACTAATCTCAGGTACACCAATTTTACCATCCATTTTCTGAGGTCTCTTTTAAAGCCAGAGTAAAAGTTCGGTATGAACTGACCCAACACATGAGTCGTCAAGAATCAAACTTGATATTCTAAAGCTTACAAACACTCACACTCTTTACGTATAAATCAATGATTTTATACATATAAAATATGATTTTTTTAATACTAAATGTTGTAATGATGCAGGTAATGACTGCAGCTGACTTCCGAGAATTCATAGATGGCTTATCTTTACTAGTGAAAACAAATGTTGTATCTATGAAAAGAATCGATGATGCAGTGAAGAGAATTTTGAGAGTCAAGTTTGTAATGGGTCTATTTGAAAAACCATTGGCTGATTACAGTCTTGCCGACCATCTCGGAAGCCAGGTTAGTCGACTAACTTTGATTTAAATATGTTTTTAGTCCCTACAAAATTATAGAACTATATATTTTCAATATAATTTGACAGGAGCATAGAGAGTTGGCTAGAGAAGCTGTGAGGAAATCATTGGTACTATTAAAGAACGGTGAAAGCGTTGATAAGCCGTTGCTTCCTCTTCCTAAAAAGGCTTCAAAAATACTTGTTTCCGGAATTCATGCTGATAATCTAGGCTATCAATGTGGTGGATGGACGATTCAATGGCAAGGGCTTAGCGGCAACAACATTACTAGTGGTACGACAATTCTGAGTGCGATAAAAAATACAGTTGACAAAGACACTAAGATAGTCTATCAGGAGAATCCATCTCTCGAATATGTAAAATCAAATGATTTTTCATATGCAATTGTGGTAGTCGGAGAAACACCATATGCGGAAACAAATGGCGACAGTTTAAACTTAACCATCTCAGGTAATGGGGCAGAAACAATAAACAATGTATGCAGCGGAGTGAGATGTGTGGTTGTGTTAATAACTGGTAGACCTGTTGTTATGTTACCATATATTGACATAATCGAAGGACTTGTTGCGGCATGGCTTCCTGGTAGTGAAGGTTACGGTGTTACAGATGTTTTGTTTGGTGATTATGGATTTAGTGGTAAACTTCCAAGGACATGGCTTAAGAGTGTTGATCAATTACCTATGAATGTTGGTGATTCTCATTATGATCCTTTGTTTCCATTTGGATTTGGTCTTACTACTCAAGGTCTTAAGAATACTTAGAGCTTATTAGTGCTTGAATTAGTTGGGTGTTGTGTCATATGTCTTGATTATATGAAATCTAAGTACAAAATTTTCCTAAGTTGTGTGTTGTATCATATAAGTGTGTATCTGTAAGCTATTTATGAAATAAAATATCAAATAAAGTCAATAGTTTTCATAAGTTATCCAAATATGCCCTAGCTGGTAAAACGGAGCCCTAAAGGCGAAAAAAGAATCAATCATGTCATATTCATATATTCTACATTGCGATCACAAACAATTTTAAATAAAAGTCTATCAAGTTATTTACCCTCAATTTGGATATTCACATAATATTATAGTCTATTAATCCAAAAGAAGTTTATCAAACAAGCACCTTAGAGTTTGTCTAAATTCTCCCGTCATCCTTCCAATTAAATTTGGCATCCTTGAATTTTTTAATAGTGTTACTTTGTGTAATACAATGATAATTACTAAATTTATGTAAATAATATTCTATTTTCATTGCAAATTATAAGAAATTTTCATTCACTTTTGTTCCTTTTTTTTTTTGTGTTTGAGATGAATTTCATGGGTTTTAGATGAATATTGATCAATGTGATGATGAAGATGATAAAGGAGAAGAGGGAAAAGGTTGAAGTTATATAAAAAACATTATGTGTTAATAGTTCATTCTTACCTTCAGTAGACTATCAATTTCCATTGTTACCAAAAAAAAGAAAGAAAAAGAACATAAGTGAATGAAAATTTCTTATAATTTGCAATGAAAGAGATTATTATTTTAAAACATTCTCCCAACAGAACAAGTTCGTATTTTTTTTACAACATTTTCTTTAAAAATGACCATTATCTCACTGTCAAGTGACTTAAATCTCTAAAGGATTTTTACAAAACATCACAAAAAAGTACATATATGTTCCTAAAAAATTCCGAGAAGCGTCGGTGATAGTGAGAGACAAAGTTCATTACTTCATATTTCCGATATTTCTTAAAACCCTAACCCTAAAAACACTTCTAAATGGACTTCAATCACACTCTATTTAAGCTTTCCACTCCCGCCCTATTTGTTCTCTCCGATGAAGACTTCCGCTTCTACTACAACTTTCCTGAATTTAGACATCTCATTGAAGAAACTGCCAACACATCACATACAATTGCATATATTTTCCTCAAAATGCTATAAAAAAAGCATCAATGATAGTGAACAACATCGTTTACAAATTCACATTCACCACCATTTTCCATATAAATACCCATGTTCATTCCATTCACCGTATTTCTTAAAATGCTAACTCTAAAAACCTCTCTCAATGGACTTCAATCACCACTTTTATGTTCTTTCCACTTCAACCCTATATGTTCCCTCCAACAACAACTTTTGCTTTCCCTATAACTTCCTTGAGTTCAGACATCGCCTATAAGAAATCACTAGAAAATCACATTCAATGTTAAACCAAATTAGTTCCTAAAAAAACATATGTGGTCTAGGTACAACTTTCCCCGCCAACATCATTGATGCTTGTGAATAAATTGTTAATGCAAATGACTTTGTTTTGGAGCTTGCGGACGAGATTGTGGATGAGTTTCATAGGGTTCAAAAGGAGCAAGATATGGAAGAAGGGGAAGACATGTTTTTCAAATTTAAGAATGGGAAGAAAATGGTTGGTTATTTGGGTGATTAAGTGATTGGAAAGAAATAGAAATTTTTGTTTCATGTAGACACTCTTAGGAAACTAAAGTATCATTATAACCTTGTGTTCACAACTCAAATCAACATTTTGAACATGGTTGGTTAAAAATATTTTAAAATAATTTTTTTCTGTGTTTGAGACGAATTTTATGGGTTTGAGATAAGTGTGATGATGAAGGTGGTGAAGGAGAAGAGGGAAGAAGATGAGTTTATATAAAAAATATTATGTGTTGAGAATTTATAGTTATATTCAGTAGATTATCAATTTCCAGCCATCTAATATTTTTTTAAAAGATCAAATTGTTAAAATTAAAAAAATAACAGTCTTTGGAGGACACTCAACAAAATTGTCTCTCGTAAGATAATTAAAGTTAAAAGTTAACAAAATTGACTAAGTTGGCTAATGGTATTGTTTTTTAGGGACTAAAACGTACAACTTACTAAATAAACGACCAAGGTGTAATCTTAAATTAAGTTAAGGGACCACGACACTAATTAAGCCTTTTAAGAAATATAGATGGTAGGAAATTGATAGTCTATGGAATGTTACAATGAACTGTCAACATATAGTATTTTTTTATATAGCTCCATCTTTTTCCCTCTACTCCTTCATCATCTTCATCATCACATCATCAATATTTATCCCAAGTTCAGAAAAAGGAACATAAGCAAATGAAAAATTATTATAATTTGCAATGAAAGAGATTATTATTTTAAAATATTGTCCCATCCAAACAAGTTTGTATATTTTTTACATAAAATTCTCTATTATAATGACATATATTTTACGGTCAAGTGATTTAAATCTCTAAAGGATTTTGCCTATACATCACATAAAAGTACATATATGTTCCTCAAAATGCTCTCACAGAAGCGTCATTGATATCATTTATATATGTTAAAATTAAACGATTTTTTATGATTGATTGAAGGTATACTACCAAACTTTTTGTGATGGGTAGATATATGTGGGACGTATCAAATGAGAACTTTGGCTATAATGAGAACTGGGAACTTCTAATAATAACCATTGGATTTGAATTAATGGATCATATTTACTTCATTTGTTAAAATATTTAATTAATATTTAAGTGAACAAGATATTTATGCAATATGTATTTAAAAGATGAGGTAAATCTGAGCCATTAATTCAAATCCAATAGTTATTATTAAAAGTTCTCAGTTCTTATTATAGCAAAAGTTCTCATTTGATACATCCATATATATATTAGCAAGTTAGTTTTGAATTTGTTTATATTATTCAAATTTGATGATCAAATCAATGATGGACAGTTTGTAAATATTCCATTTTCAAATACACATTAGTAATGATGAGATTTTTTTAAATAGTAGATAAAGTTACCTTTTATATAGATTTTACAAATGGTGGAGTCTATTTTTCGTTTGCCTTCTATTTTTATAAACTCTAAATTATTGAATTATAAAATAGCAAGTAAATTTATGAAAAAAAATTAATTACTATATTTAATAATGAATTACTCTCTCCAACTCAAATGTATCTTTAAATCTTAACAAATTATTTAAATAATTCTTTAAGATTTTATAATTTAGAATAATTTTTAGGCGTTGAGTTGGAGATATTAGTTGGATCTTGAATATAGTAATTGACTAATTATAAAATAAATAATGTGTATTTTTAAAATCTATATAAAAGGTAAGCTTTTTCTACTCTTCCACAAGAAAAGAAAGAAAATCTAATCATTAGTAATGAGTATTTGAATATAATATTTACAAATTGTCCACAATTGATTTGATCATCAGATTTGAAAAATTTAAACAAATTCAAAACTAAGGTTGTTGTTCTTTATTGAGATAAGGTTCAGAATATTTTGTGTTTATTATATTGAAAAGTAACATTGTTGTAATACTATTGTGCAGTTGTTTTGAGAGGAAGAAATGGAGAAAAGTAGAATATTTTTGGTGGTGCTAATGTTGTTGCAGTGTTGGGTAGCTATGGCAGATACTGAATATTTGAAATACAAAGATCCAAAGCAACCATTGAATACTAGAATTAAGGATCTTGTTGGTAGAATGACTTTGGAAGAGAAAATCGGTCAAATGCTTCAAATTGAGCGCACGGTTGCTTCTGCTGATATAGTGAACAAGTATTACATTGGTAAGTTTTTGTTAATAATATGATTATTCATTGTGAATCTCAACTGCGACGCGAAGGTTTATGATATTTAACCACGTGAAAATTACTTCAGGGAGTCTTCTGAGTGCTGGTGGAAGTGTTCCTAAGGTGAACGCAACTGCAAATGATTGGGTTGATATGGTGAATAAGTTTCAAAAAGGTGCATTGTCGACTAGGCTTGGAATTCCAATAATATATGGAGTTGATGCTGTTCATGGTCATAACAATGTTTATAATGCTACTATTTTTTCCTCACAATATCGGTCTAGGGGCTACAAGGTAAATAAATAACCATTATACATATATTTATTGTTGTTCCCTAATGGAACCAAAGTTATGGGTAAATGAGGAGTTAGAGCTTGATGCAGTCTGATTTTGAGCTTTTGATGTGATGGAAAAGGAGCTGACTTGCAATATTAGCACTTCAACGATATTGGGCCTTTGCCTATTAGGTCTTGTAGGCCGCCCAGAACAATTGTGTTTTGTTATGTTTCTTTGTATTGATGATTTTAGTTTCTTTGAATCTACAGGGATCCTCAACTAGTGAAGAAGATTGGTGATGCAACTGCTCTTGAAGCAAGAGCGACCGGAGTTTCATATCTCTTCGCTCCTAGCATCGCGGTAATTAAGATAATCAAATTACATATATGTCAATCGCACATTACAAAAGATAGTCGTTTGTTCAAATTCTTCTACGTTGTAGTGTGGTTATTACCACTATTTGACAATATTGTTCTATCTTATAAGGGTCGTCATTGAGGGTGCGTAAAATAGTGCCCCTAATTATTTCGTCACATTTAAGTTATGATTAACCAACACATGGTGTTAGAAAACTTAAGACGGTCTTGCTTATAAAGTATATGTTTGTATAGGTTTGTAGAGATCCAAGATGGGGTAGATGTTATGAAAGTTATAGTGAAGATCATAAAATTGTTCAAGCTATGACCGAGATCATTCTAGGATTGCAAGGTGATATCCCTCCACATTCACGCAAGGGTGTTCCATATGTTGCTGGAAACAAGAAAGTAGCAGCTTGTGCAAAACACTATGTTGGTGATGGTGGAACGACAAAAGGAATCAATGAGAATGACACAGTTATAACAAGACATGAATTGCTTAGCATTCACATGCCAGCTTACTATGACTCCATTATTAAGGGTGTCTCAACCATCATGGTTTCTTACTCAAGCTTGAATGGACAAAAAATGCATACTAATTACGATTTAATCACAAGATTTCTCAAGAACACGCTCCGTTTTAAAGTAACACTTTACTTCATAAATCTCTCATTTCACATATCAAATATTGGTGTTTATCAGTATATGTATGCTTAAAAATTTGTTTTTATATTTTGTAGGGTTTTGTCATATCAGATTTTTTCGGAATTGACAAGATAACTTCACCTCCTCATGCTAACTACACACATTCAATTGAAGTCGGAGTAAATGCCGGTATTGACATGGTAAACTATGATTTTTATCAATTTTGCTGAGTAGTATTTTTATAGTTAGGTATCAAAATTTTCTTTCTGAAAGCTTCGTGTCCGCCCCTAGGACTGACTAATCTCAGGTACACCAATTTTACCATCCATTTTCTGAGGTCTCTTTTAAAGCCAGCGTAAAAGTTCGGTATGAACTGACCCAACACATGAGTCGTCAAGAATCAAACTTGATATTCTAAAGCTTATAAACATTCACACTCTTTACGTATAAATCAATGATTTTATACATATAAAATATGATCTTTTTAATACTAAATGTTGTAATGATGCAGGTAATGACTGCAGCTGACTTCCGAGAATTCATAGATGGCTTATCTTTACTAGTGAAAACAAATGTTGTATCTATGAAAAGAATCGATGATGCAGTGAAGAGAATTTTGAGAGTCAAGTTTGTAATGGGTCTATTTGAAAAACCATTGGCTGATTACAGTCTTGCCGACCATCTCGGAAGCCAGGTTAGTCGACTAACTTTGATTTAAATATGTTTTTAGTCCCTACAAAATTATAGAACTATATATTTTCAATATAATTTGACAGGAGCATAGAGAGTTGGCTAGAGAAGCTGTGAGGAAATCATTGGTACTATTAAAGAACGGTGAAAGCGTTGATAATCCGTTGCTTCCTCTTCCTAAAAAGGCTTCAAAAATACTTGTTTCCGGAATTCATGCTGATAATCTAGGCTATCAATGTGGTGGATGGACGATTCAATGGCAAGGGCTTAGCGGCAACAACATTACTAGTGGTACGACAATTCTGAGTGCGATAAAAAATACAGTTGACAAAGACACTAAGATAGTCTATCAGGAGAATCCATCTCTCGAATATGTAAAATCAAATAATTTTTCATATGCAATTGTGGTAGTCGGAGAAACACCATATGCGGAAACAAATGGCGACAGTTTAAACTTAACCATCTCAGGTAATGGGGCAGAAACAATAAACAATGTATGCAGCGGAGTGAGATGTGTGGTTGTGTTAATAACTGGTAGACCTGTTGTTATTTTACCATATATTGACATAATCGAAGGACTTGTTGCGGCATGGCTTCCTGGTAGTGAAGGTTACGGTGTTACAGATGTTTTGTTTGGTGATTATGGATTTAGTGGTAAACTTCCAAGGACATGGTTTAAGAGTGTAGATCAATTACCTATGAATGTTGGTGATTCTCATTATGATCCTTTGTTTCCATTGGATTTGGTCTTACTACTCAAGGTCTTAAGAATACTTAGAGCTTATTAGTGCTTGAATTAGTTGGGTGTTGTGTCATATGTCTTGATTATATGAAATCTAAGTACAAAATTTTCCTAAGTTGTGTGTTGTATCATATAAGTGTGTATCTGTAAGCTATTTATGAAATAAAATATCAAATAAAGTCAATAGTTTTCATAAGTTATCCAAATATGCCCTAGCTGGTAAAACGGAGCCCTAAAGGCGAAAAAAGAATCAATCATGTCATATTCATATATTCTACATTGCGATCACAAACAATTTTAAATAAAAGTCTATCAAGTTTTTTACCCTCAATTTGGATATTCACATAATATTATAGTCTATTAATCCAAAAGAAGTTTATCAAACAAGCACCTTAGAGTTTGTCTAAATTCTCCCGTCATCCTTCCAATTAAATTTGGCATCCTTGAATTTTTTAATAGTGTTACTTTGTGTAACACAATGATAGTCACTAAATTTATGTAAATAATATTCTATTTTCATTGCAAATTATAAGAAATTTTCATTCACTTTTGTTCCTTTTTTTTTTTTTGTGTTTGAGATGAATTTCATGGGTTTTAGATGAATATTTATCAATGTGATGATGAAGATGATAAAGGAGAAGAGGGAAAAGGTTGAAGTTATATAAAAAACATTATGTGTTAATAGTTCATTCTTACCTTCAGTAGACTATCAATTTCCATTGTTACCAAAAAAAAGAAAGAAAAAGAACATAAGTGAATGAAAATTTCTTATAATTTGCAATGAAAGAGATTATTATTTTAAAACATTCTCCCAACAGAACAAGTTCGTATTTTTTTTTACAACATTTTCTTTAAAAATGACCATTATCTCACTGTCAAGTGACATAAATCTCTAAAGGATTTTTACAAAACATCACAAAAAAGTACATATATGTTCCTAAAAAATTCCGAAAAGCGTCGGTGATAGTGAGAGACAAAGTTCATTACTTCATATTTCCGATATTTCTTAAAACCCTAACCCTAAAAACACTTCTAAATGGACTTCAATCACACTCTATTTAAGCTTTCCACTTCCTCAAAATGCTATCAGAAAAGCATCAATGATAGTGAACAACATCGTTTACAAATTCACATTCACCACCATTTTCCATCTAAATACCCATTTCATTCCATTCACCGTATTTCTTAAAATGCTAACTCTAAAAACCTTTTTCAATGGACTTCAATCAACACTTTTATGATCTTTCCACTTCAACCCTATATGTTCCCTCCAACAACAACTTTTTCTTTCCCTATAACTTCCTTGAGTTCAGACATCTCCTTTAAGAAATCACTAGAAAATCACATTCAATGTTAAACCAAATTAGTTTCTCAAAAAACACATGTGGTCTAGGTACATCTTTCCCCGCCGACATCGATGATGCTTGTGAATAAATTGTTAATGCAAATGACGATGTTTTGGAGCTTGCAGACGAGATTGTGGATGAGTTTTATAGGGTTCAAAAGGAGAAAGATATGGAAGAAGGGGAAGACATGGTTTTCAAATTTAAGAATGGGAAGAAAATGGTTGGTTATTTGGGTGATTAAGTGATTGGAAAGAAATAGAAATTTTTGTTTCATGTAGACACTCTTAAGAAACTACAATATCATTATAACCTTGTGTTCACAAATCAAATCAACATTTTGAACATGGTTGGTTAAAAATATTTTAAAATAATTTTTTCTGTGTTTGAGACGAATTTTATGGGTTTGAGATAAGTGTGATGATGAAGGTGGTGAAGGAGAAGATGGAAGAAGATGAGTTTATATAAAAAATATTATGTGTTGAGAATTTATAGTTATATTCAGTAGATTATCACTTTCCATCTAATTTTTTTTAAAAGATCAAATTGTTAAAATTAAAAAAATAACAAAGTCTTTGGTGGACACTCAACAAAATTGTCTCTCCTAAGATAATTAAAGTTAAAAGTTAACAAAATTGACTAAGTTGGCTAATGGTATTATTTTTTAGGGACTAAAACTTACTAAATAAACGACCAAGGTGTAATCTTAAATTAAGTTAAGGGACAACGACACTAATTAAGCCTTTTAAGAAATATAGATGGTAGGAAATTGATAGTCTATTGAATGTAACAATGAATTGTCAACATATAGTATTTTTTTATATAGCTCCATCTTTTTCCCTCTTCTCCTTCATCATCTTCATCATCACATCATCAATATTTATCCCAATTTCAGAAAAAGGAACATAAGCTAATGAAAATTATTATAATTTGCAATGAAAGAGATTATTATTTTAAAATATTGTCCCATCCAAACAAGTTAGTATATTTTTTACATAAAATTATCTTTTATAATGACATATATTTTACGGTCAAGTGACTTAAATCTCTAAAGGATTTTGCCTATACATCACATAAAAGTACATATATGTTCCTCAAAATGCTCTCACAGAAGCGTCATTGATATCATTTATATATGTTAAAATTAAACGATTTTTTGGGATTGATTGAAAGTATACTACCAAACTTTTTGTGATGGTTAGATAAATTGTCCATATATATATATATATATATATATATATATATATATATATATATATATATATGGGGATGACTCAAGTGAGAACAATTGGTTATTATGAGAAATGAGAACAATGAATCACGACCATTAAATTTTAATTTTGTTGATTTTAATGGACTAGATTGGTTTCTTTTTCTATGATCCTTAATATTTATTTTAAATCAAAATAGAAATAGAAACCAATCTAGTCCATTAAAATCAACAAAATCAAAATTTAATGGTGGTGATTCATTGTTCTCATTTCTCATAATAACCAAGTGTTCTCACTTGAGTCGTCCCCATATATATATATATATATATATATATATATATATATATATATATATATATAATGTATAAAGTAAGAGGACATTTTAAATAAGAGAAAGGAGGACTTAATCTTTGCCTCTTATTAAAAAAAAAAGATTGAATATTTGGTCTTGATGAACATTTATTGTCTATGATTGCACATGATCTTATCAAGACCAAATATCCAATCTAATGGCTAGGATTAATGTCCTCCTACTTAAAAATTTTAAAAAAGAATTAGGCTTTAAAATACCTAATAAGTTTAAAAGGTTAGGCTTTAAAATACTTAATAATTTTGGAAAAGGAATTAGGCTTTAAAATACCTAATAAATTTTAAAAGGTTAAGCTTTTAAATACTTAATAATTTTGGAAAAAGAATTAGGCTTTAAAATACCTAATAAGTTTTAAAAGGTTAAACTTTAAAATACTTAACAAATTTTAAAACTAAAAGAAAAAGACCAAGCTTTAAAATACAATGTCAATGGGTTAAGAGAAGTTTCACCGGGAATAATTCATCTCTTAACACCAAAGTTTAAAAACAAGATCATTGGATCAAAAATAGTTTCACCGGGAATAATACTAAACCAAAGTTTCATCTCTTAATTCATCTCTTAATTCTATTCTTAATACCAAAGTTTCAAAACAAAAAGGGTTTGGTTAAGCTTTAACAATACTAAACCATAAACAAGTGAAAAGCTTTAACAATACTTAACACAAAAATAAAAAAGATTGGAAAATAATTTAAGTACCTTGACAATTTAGTCAATATCATTCCCATTCCTTTGGATTTTCATCAATGAGGATTTAAACATCTCAAGCAAGCATATATGGACAAGCACTCAAGTAGATGAGGTTAATCAACATATAAAGATAAAGATATATGACAAAAGTATATGATACAAGAATATGAATAATCAAATGTATACACAAGTAAACAAGTGAAACATGAAAGTATCAAATTCAAACAAAATTAATTCTAAGAGAAAATATTTTGTAATTTCATGAAAGATAGTTACTGCTTTGTTTGATGGAGGTTTGTTTGAAATCGCAGGTAACGATTCGGTGACAGTGAATCAACTGTTTGTGATGTGCTTCTTACTTTAAGGAAGCAATGTTGTGCTCAATTCTGCCGGTGTAGATGGATGCAGGAATTTGCGAATCGGTTTTTTGGTGTTGGTTTTCTATTCTGCAGATTTGAGTCTGTGATGCTGAGTAGGTTTTTCCTTGGCTCAGAGAGATTCTTTTGAAAAAGACTTTGTAAATTTTCTATGAATAAATGAACAATTTTCTTTTTGGGTTTATACAGTGAAGTTGAGAGGCTTGAGGGGCTGATTTTTGTTATGGTTTTGTATTGCAGGTTATGAAGGTTAGTGTTTGAATATGGTTTGGAATTTATGTTTATTTGAGCAAGGTTTTGCTGAGAATATGATTTCTCCCTCTTTGTACAGGGTAAGGATGAAGAGGGAGTTTGGAGGGACTGACTTTAGTATTTGGTTGAGAGGTTTTTTTACAGATTTTTCTCCTCTCTTTGCTTTTGATTCTTGGTCTCTTTTTATAGAGGAAAATGTGTGATCATTTGGGACAAAGACTGAAGGGCAAAGATCAAGGCTTAACTTCTAAGCAAAGTAAGTTGACTTAGTATAGATTTCCATCTTCTTTTCCTCTGTTTTCTGTAATATTTTACTATTAGTTTATCCTCATTTTTGGTCTTGCAGGCAGCCCTTTGATTAAAGCAAGATTTGCTTAGTGAGCAAGTTAATGGTACAAAATTTCCACCTTCTTTTTCTCCTTTTCTGTCATTTTGTACCATGTAGGACAACAATTTGGTTTATCTTCTTTGTTTGGTTTTTCAGATTTATGGACAATGATAGAGAGGAGAATAATATTATTTAAGTTAATTTAGAATTTATATTGATGTTTTTATGAATTGTTATTTAGTGGGCTCTTATTAATATTTGGGCCTTAGTTTATTATCCATTATAAGTATTATATATTGTAGTCTCATTGAGACATTAGGTATCAAAGAAAAGAAATGAGTCTTTATTTTCCTTAGTTAATTTTATTTGTCTTCTTAGTGTAGAATTTACAGCTTTTTATTAGCTTTGTTAGGGTTCTTGTTCTAGCATTCTAACAATTGGTGCTTTCATTCTTGCACTCAACCTCTTCTATAGCATATTCTTGCTACATTCCATACCAACAACAACACAACACCTTCACTCCTCCATCCGTAAACCAATATCCTACATGTTATTACCTATCCATACATCCTCCATTTTCAACCTTCATTCCATACCAACGACAACACATCATTTCTGATCTACATCAACAACCACCCTTCACCTTCTCTTATCCTTATGAGTCCATTGTCACACACACAACACCTTCATCACCTAACCATATTTCAAAGAGAGATTATTTTCCTCTCTTATCCTTCACCTTCATCACCTTCTCTTATCCTTATCGGTTGAGAGTCTTCATAAAATCTTCAGGATGGTCAGGTGATATCGGATGTGGTTACTTGCCATATTCCCTAATTTTTGCATGAATTGCCTTTGCAGGTTTTCAATTCATCGGGATGTTTTCTTTTCTTTTTATTGTCTCTAATTTTTTCGTGGACCGCCCTTTCGGGTTTTCAATCCACCGAGACGCTCATTTTTGCCTAAGTCGCCCTTTCAAGTTTTCAACTTAGCGAGCTTATTTATTTTTTCTTTCTTTAGGCAAAGTATTTCTTGACCATATCGGTATTCACGGGACGTGGGAATTCTTCACCATCCATAGTTGTAAGAGTCAAAGCACCACATGAGAAGGCTCTCTTAACAACATATGGGCCTTCATAATTGGGAGCCCATTTGCCCCTGGGGTCTGGAAGAAGAGGTAATATCTTCTTGAGCACGAGATCGCCTTCCTTGAACCTTCGAGGTCTGACTTTCTTGTCAAAGGCTCTCTTCATTCTTTCTTGGTAAAGCTGACAGTGGCATAATGTGGTCATTCTTTTTTCTTCAATAAGATTCAACTGATCGTATCTAACTTGGCACCATTCAGCTTCTGATAACTTGGCTTCCATGCCATATACCAAGGAGAAAGGTGTTGCCCCAGTCGAAGTGCAAACTGTAGTACGGTACCCATGCAGAGCAAGAGGGAGCATTTCGTGCTAGTCCTTGTAAGTTACAACCATCTTCTGGACAATCTTTTTGATATTCTTATTAGCTGCTTCTACCGCTCCATTCATCTTAGGACGGCAGGGAGAGGAATTGTGATGTTCAATCTTGAACTCACCACATAACTCTTTCATCATCTTGTTGTTCAGATTGGAACCATTATCATAATGATTTTGTTGGGTATGGCGTAGCGAAAGATGAGATTGTTCTTGATAAATCTTACTACCACTTGTTGAGTAACATTGGCGTAAGAGACAGCTTTGACCCATTTGGTGAAATAGTCAATGGCGACTAGGATGAAACGATGTCCATTTGAAGCCTTAGGTTCAATCATTCCAATCATATCAATTCCCCACATAGAGAAAGGCCATGGAGAGGAGATAACATTGAGAAGCATCGGAGGCCCATGGATCTTATCAACATAGATCTGGCATTTGTGGCACTTCTTCATATATCTGTAACAGTCAGATTCCATTGTCATCCAATAGTAACCTGCTCTCAGTATCTTTCTTGTCATTGCATGTCCGTTGGCATGAGTGCCAAAAGATCCTTCATGAATTTCTTGCATTAATTGGTTTGCTTCGTGTCTATCCACACATCTGAGCAATACCATATCAAAATTCTTTTTGTAGAGCACATCTCCAGTCAGAAAGAAATTACCAGACAATCTTCTCAAAGTCCTTCTGTCTTTGCTAGATGCCCCAAGTGGGTAATCTTGTTTTTGTAAGAATATTTTGATATCATAAAACCACGACTTGTCCTCTGTGACAACTTCAGCAGTGAATACATGAGCCGGTCTGTCCAGGCGCATGATTGTAATTTGAGGAGCTTCATTTGGAAACTTCACTTGATACATGGAAGCTAGGGTAGCCAATGCATCTTCCATTTGATTTTTCTCACGAGGTATGTGTCATACCCCAATATTTGCCCCTAAGATCATACATTGATTGCATTTTAATCATCAATCAAGAGCAGCATTGTGAAGCTCTGTTCTTGATACTATGATTATCTCTGAGGGGAACCGTCAAGCACTTCTAGCTTTTTATTTGTTTTATACTAACCAAAATCCAAAAATATGTATTTTGTCTCTTTTATTTATATTTTACAGGTAAAAGATCGGGCAAAAATCAAAACAGTGCAAGAAGAAATTTTTTTGAAAATTTGAAGGTGGAAATCGATTTACCCATATGGGAAATCGATTTCCTGGGGCGAAAATTCAAAAAAAATAGAGAGGGAAGCATGACATCATTTTGGCACCTATTTTCTTTATCATTTTTGTCATTTTACCAATTTTCCACCTCACCAAAAATTAATTCCCTTCATTAATCCCATTTTAACCCTATTTTACCAATTAAACATCAATTAAACACAATATTAATCACCAAGTGCACAATGACCAAATTGCCACTACTCTTGCTACAATCCTATAAATAGAGGTCTCTACCTCTTCATTTTACAAGCTTTGAGAGCCAAAGAAATTCTTGCATTTTCACTTCTCATCCTTTCCAAAACCCTCACCCAAAGTTCATTTTCATAGAATTAGTAAGATTCACCTTGAATCTTGCTAGTTTTAAACTAAACCTTCTTCATTTCACTCTTTTCTTTGCTTGTTCATCTCCAATTTTAAAGGATCTACTCATTTGGTGCTTGTTTTTGAAGCTACTCCAACATTTTGTTCAATAAGTGGTAAAATTCTAAACTCTAAGATGTAGATCTTTGTTGCTTGTGCTCAATGCATCTTTGATGCTACATTGGTCCTATTTGATGGTGAATTGATGGAAATTTCGTGCTCCAATTGATATGTGATCATAAGGTGTTTGTATGTTTGCTTAAATCAAGTTTTATGCTTCTTAATGCTGTTTTTTTGAAAACTGTGCGCAGGAAATCGATTTCCTACAGAGGGAAATCGATTTCCACTCTGTTTTTGCGCCAGATTTGAAAATCCGCACTCAGGAAATCGATTTCCCACAGGGGTAAATCGATTTCCACTGAGGTAGAATGTTTTTTTTGCTTTTTTATACTTGTTTTGACTTCCTTCTTCCTCCATTTCATTAATATCATTGGATCTAGGATGTTGATAGGTTTGAAATGACCAAATCCATAATATTAGATGAATGATATTAATGATAGTGTGAGTGATTTTATTTTATGCATTTTATTCTTTTTCTCCTCTTTTTTTCTTTTGATCGATGAAAGTCTTAATATCTTGAGAATTCTTATGGATTCTTGGTAAAGACTAGATCGTTACCTATTTTCTTTTCGTGCGGTATTGCTTTCGGAGAGTGATCAACATATCTCTTCTCTCGCATGCATTAGCACTTAAAGTTTTGACCAGCGTCGTTGTAGGGTGATTTCTACATAAATCACTTGGTGATCTACTTAACATAGCACAATATTTCATGTCCCGAATCAAAAAGATCAAACATGGAAGAGAATTGTATGCGGTTGATTTAAGACTTATGGAGGTTTATCGTGTAGTCGCTATGATTTTATCAAGCTTCTGATAAATGTCCATTGAATTTAAATCCGAGAACATCCTTCACTCACCATCGATCTTTATTACTAACTTTGATAACATACTTGACAAGTTTCAAGATGGTTATCTTTAACATCTAACAATTGACTTTAATTTCCGCATTGTATTATATTGCTCTTTATATTTCTCGCTTTATTGCTTTATTTTATCATTTCATCATGTTTATGTTTCCGCCATTTTCTATTTGTCCATTTGGACGTTTATATTCCGCTATTTTCTCTTTGTCCATCTGGACGTTTTGTTTATGTTTCCGCTATTTTCTTTTTGTCCACTTGGACCATACTTTACTTTTGAGCTAAAACACTAATAAATAACAAAAATCTAAAAAACACATATGGCTCTCTTTTGGACTATTGGTTACTATCCCGAGCATTTTGGAGACTTGGACTTTTGGACTTAGTACCTCTGGACCCTATTATTCTGTTGTTACTCTGTGGTTATTGTGGTGTCGTTTTCTTTACCTCCCTGTTTCACTTGGGAGGACGACACACTATACCCTTCACGCGGAATTTGGAAGGAGAATGCGCCCGTGGTGGGATGAATTTGATTTCAGTTCTTCCTACGATATCACACGAACTTTTTAATTATCCTCCGAGTAGGAGAGGGGAAAAAGATCTCTAATAAACCCTAAGAGTTTGCTAAGTGTGGGGATTCACCTAGACTAGAAATTCTGGAGTCCGGGAGGTCGGTTATACATAGGGAAGAGTTTAAGCACCCTACATATCTGTAGTACTCTACGGGAACCTTCTCTGTGTCTATGTGATTGTGTTTGTTGCTTATTATTGGGAAAGTTTCTCCTTTGTGTTAGGAGAAGGAATTGAATTGATTTAAAAGAAGACTGACTGACTATTTTTGGTTTTTTATTAGCTCGCTGAGATTCCTTGTGAACCTCATGCCTACATATCCCTAATGGAAGTCAGAGCTTTTTGTAGTTCGGAGAACTAATTAGGGAAATTGATGATTTTTGGTGCCTTGCTTGAAGCTCAAGGTTGAAGCTTGAATTAAATCTCTGTTTACAGTAAAGAGACATGAAATCATCTTTATAGAGAGGTGTTTCTACTATTCCACCACAAACATTTTTAAAGTGACAGAAAAGCTAAAATCATTTCATTAAGAGAGGGAGCCTACTTGGTTGATCAAGTATGATAACCAACATGCCTCTTGAATGAAAGAAGGATTCTCATCCAAATTAGGGAAAGTGTACAAGTCTGGGTTTGTTTTCCTTAGAGCATGCCTTTCAAAGTCCTAAACGGAAGAATGTTTGAAATTGAAATTGAAATTGAAATTGAAATGTTTGTTTGATTGAATATGGTGAGATAGGAGAAAGATCTCTCTATAGAGATAAGCTATGTCTATCTACTGTATAAAAGATTTGATTTTTGCTGGCTTGTATGAGGCCCAAGCTTGAGGCTTTTGATTGATTTATTATTTTACTGACTCTGGGAGATAACTCTACTGTGAATTAACTTAAACTAAGAAGTATTTGTGTCCTATACAAAGCCCATAATTGAGGCTGACTCTTAATTGGGATATATATATATATATATATATATATATATATATATATATATATATATATATATATATGTTGGGAAAAACACCTTTTTTCTGCCTTGTACAAAGCCCAAGGTTGTGGCGGACTTTTAATTGAGGAATATATCTTTTATTGACTGAGATTGGAGGCTAACCCTTTCTAGGGATTTTACTCAGCTGGGGAAATTATCTTTTGAAAGAATGAATTTTTGGAGGCTAACCCTTTCCAGGGGTTTATGAATGATGACAGAAGGATTATCTAATTGAGACTTCTTGTTTAAAGCCCAAGATTAAGACTGACTCTTATTGAGGATAGATAACTACGGATCCTAGACTCTGCTAAGGAAGATTAATGATGATAAGGGTGACAGAGACTGTCCATGTCTCTCATTCCAAAAGGTGTGCTCAATATGAGATTGAGACATTCTTAGCTTGTTTAAAGTCTGGTTTGAAGAGTAGAAGAAACTCACCAGGGTAGGCTAAAAGGTGACTAAAGACATGTTCCTATGTTTATAAGAAACCTGATGGGTCCTTGTATACAAGCTCAAGAGGAAGCTGGGAATGCTTTTAAGAAGCCTGTGGGTCCTTGTACAAAGCCCACGAGGAGGCTAATCGAGGGTCCTTGTTATAGCACAAGAGAAAGCTATGTGGTTTTGAACTTATTTTGGCTCTAAGCAAATGGGTAAGAGGTTTCACCGGGAATAATTCCTCTTGGGTGGATGTGTCCTAGTTTGGGTTCTAAGGCTTTTTCAAGATGTTTCACCGGGAATAATTCATCTTGAGGGTTTGGAATACAGATCTCTAATTAGGAAAGAGCCTTCACCGGGAAGACGTTCTCAATCCTAGGCCATATTCCTATAATATATATATATATATATATATATATATATATATATATATATAGTTTAACTGTCCTAAGGTTTACACTCAGACGTAGTTCTAAACAATATATAAACAGTTCTATATTTGACATTAATTTAAATAAAGACTGTAAATTGGAAGCTTGTAAAGCCTAACCTGGATGGAGTGGAGGCCTTTGAAGAAGTATGTACAAAGCCTCTGAAAGTGGAGGTCGTGAGAATGATGGAGAGCACCTGGGCTTGTATGAATGATCCTAAAAGCTTCCTTGGGACTCAGTGATGCTAACTGAATACTTATTGCACCTTGAATGCTTCAGTATTGTTCTACCCGACCCCTTCTATTTGAGCTCCAAGTGAGAATGGAAAGTAGTGATTCTGCACTTACATATAGGCTACGACCATCTGAATAGCTTCACTGCATCCTAAGGAACATGTTTGGATGCTTGGACTTGCTTGACACCTCTTGAATTATGCTACAGACCTCCAACTGCTCGAGCTTCAAAATGAAAGTGGCTATGGTGTTCCTCCACTTACAGAAGTGATCCAGGTGCTTGGATCACCTCTAATGAACCTCCTTGAGATGTTAGAATGCTTACTTCCCAAAGAAGAGCTCTGGTTTAAAGAAATCGATTCTTCTTGCCAAAGAACTTTGAAAAACCATAAGCATGAGAGAGAGAAGGAGAAAGCAAGGAATTGAGTTTCTTTGGTGTGCTTATTACTGAGGAAGGCTCTTTTATTTATAGTCAAATGATGCAGAGCAATTGGATATAGTGAGCCTGCTTAGTGAAGTAAGTCTGGTATCTTGGCCATGAAGGAATTCAAAGAATATTCCAAGTGCAATAATGAGCTCTTCGATACCACTCCCTAGCCATCGGTTTTGCTTGATCTTAGGGGACAAATCTGATGCAAAAGTGAGCTCCAATTGGCTGGGAAGAGATTCCTTTGGTGATTCATCCATTTGCACTAAATTCCCAAATGTAATCATTACATAATCACTTGTCTTTGTTTTTGGGAATATTCTTCAATCCTTATGCAATGATGAAAATGGATGTATGGTATGCTTGCAGATGTATTATGGGTCATGTAACATCATTTAGTGAAGCCATTTGCACAAAATTGCAAAGTTTCAAATTGTACATGACCTATAATTTTACTCCATGAGGCCAACTTTGAACAAGCGTAACTCCTAGCTCAAAATGAATTTGGAGGAGGTTGAGCACAATTTGGAAAGCCCTAAACATCTACTTCAATTCATTAGTTTGGGGTTTCTTCCGAATCATTTGGGAAAATTGTGAAAAATGAGCCCAAAGGTGATCCTGTACAGTTGACTTTTTTAGATGAAGTGAAATTTTGGACTTTTGTGATGAATCAAGTTCTCCTCCTCAAATGAGTGATGTGAATGGATTATATTGAGGTAATAGAAGTTATTGAACCATGTTTTGAGTTTTGGATCCATGTCCTGATTAAAAGTCAACTGTCCAGGTGAATTAGGTTAAAAACCCTAATTGTCGACCAGATGAAATTGATGACTGTAGATCTTGAATTGAAGTGTAATGCCCAATGGATAATGTCATATGAACCAATTGAAGATATTTGAACCAATTGATAGATGTCCTGGAGCTTTTTAGGGTTTCCCAAATGTGATCCCTGATTACAGTCCTTGATGGGCTCAAAACCCTGGATTGGTGAATTAAGCAAACTTGGGCCCATATGATTGGGTGTCTAATCAATCATAGGTGAATATAATGAAGCTTTTTGAGTCCTATGATTGTATTAGAGACTAATCCTTCTATTGATTGATCCTTTGCCTGAGCTCTTTTGTTTCTGAACATCCTCGATTAAGCACCAGATGAACAAGTGACTATTCTGAGTATCTATTTTGATTCTGATGAAAAGCCTAAAAGTATGACATCTCAGGGGGGTCAAAATTAGGGTATGACAGATGCCCCTATTTAAGTTTCTTTCATCTGGAGGGAGAGAGATTGATATCTCGATCTCTCCTGCGCGAAAGAGACTTAAATACCAAAGAATGCCCGAATTTTGGGCGTTCCTGAGATGTTGTAGTGATAATAAAATCCTTGCATGACTTGATCCCGTTGTCGCACTTGGCGGGGGATATGGAGTCGGACTCCTCCCTTCATTTCGGATGCTTTGATTGCGAAACTGGTCTTATATGTAATTTTGGACAATATCTCAGATAAAGAGAAAATTTCCAATGGTAAGTTTCCTCATCAAACTTCTCGCCGATGTCTGTCAGAGAGATGCCATTTGATGGATGACAAGAAACTTCCTCATTCTTTCCTTTAATGGGACATCTTCAAGAGAAGCCAAATGACCATGCGTCCTTTTGAGGAGCTAATGACTTTAACTGAAAGTGGGTGAACTATCTTCGGAACGAAAACTGCCATTCATCGACTTATGCTGGAGAGTTGATAAACTGTTTTCCAGAAGGAAGACTGCCATTTGTCAACTCTGACGAGGATTAACATCCTATAAGTAGACAAACTGTTCCTCGTAAAAAGAACTGCCATTCATCTATTCCTTGGGTTTCTAAACAACAGACAAACTGTCTTTCTTGGGGAAAGACTGCCATTTGCCGACTGCTAGGGGAACGAAAAGTGAACAAACTGTCTTCTGTTGAAAGAGACTGCCATTTGTCGACTTTGCTGAGGAACCTTGAAAAGTGTACAAACTGTCTTCTGTTGAAAAGAAAGACTGCCATTTGTCAACTTTGTTGAGGAATTCCTAAACGAAACGAACTGTCTCCATGAAGAAGGCTGTCATTCGTTGACTTTGTTTAGGAAAAAAAAGTGAGCAAACTGTCTTCTACTGAAAGAGACTGCCATTTGCTGACTTTTGTTGAGGAATCTTTAAGTGAAACGAACTATCTTTGTAAAGAAGGCTGCCATTCGTTATCTCTGCTAGAAAAAGTGAGTGAACTGTCTTCTGCTGAAAGAGACTGCCATTCGCTCAACTTTGATAAAGAAACCTGAAACGAACTGTCTTCGTGAAGAAGACTGCCATTCGTTGCCTTCGCTTGGGAGAAAGTGAGCAAACTGTCTTCTGCTGAAAGAGACTGCCATTTGCTGACTTTTTGGGGATTAAAACAACAAACGACCATTTGTCAATTCCATGAGGACGAACTATCTTCCCGAGGAAAACTACCATTCGTTGACTCTGCGGGGAAATCAAAAGCATACAAAACCGTATTCTTGGAGAAGATTGCCAACTATCGCTCTGTTGAGGAAGTCCAAAAGTGGACAAACTATCTTCCGGAAGAAGACTAACATTTGTCAATTCTGGGGGAGAAAAAAGGACAGATTGTATTCTCGCCAACTATCGATCTACCGGAGAGTCTTGGCTGGGGAATCCCAAAAATGACCAGACTATCTTGTTCTCGTTTGTTGACTTGCTGAGCTCTTTTTTAAACAAATTATCTCCCTTAGGAAAACCATCATTTGTTAACTCCCTCGGGGAAATCCCAATGTGTGAACTCTCTTTCTTAGGAAGAAAATTCTTTCACGACTTTGCAGAGGAAGCTTGAATATATGCCTAAGTGACTCGGGCAATAACATAACTAAAGCCCAACTAAACTATGCTAACTATGCAATTATGTAAAGCATGTATGAATGTTATTATGATTGTAAAATGTAAAGTGAATGTGAATAGAATTATTGCGGATGTGAAATCCTATAATATAACTTGAATCTTTGTTGATCAGAAGATGTCTTCTAATTGCAATTTGTACTTTGCACTTTGTTGGGGATACCTGGTTATCAGTTGCCCGCTGTTTGAAGTGAGTAATATGAATTGAAGTGAAGATCCGTCATCGGGAGATGTTCGCAAAGCGATCTCATGGGGAAATTTGTTCCCGGAGTCTCAACCGTTTTCGGAGCAACTGTTTGCATTCTTCCTATTGTTTGTAAACCTTACAAAGAAATTTCACCTTTATTTTTGCGAGTAAATTCATTTTATTTTATGAAAACATTTGTTTCAAGAAAATGACTGTTTAAACTTAAAACGCATTTTAAGAAACTGAATAAGACTCGATTGCAAAGAAAAGGCACAAAGCTCAAATTATTATTTATGGAACGGTAACCAGCCAAAGGCTTGATCCCATGGAGTATTTACAAAGTTGGAAATTGGTAATTTTGGGAAAAGGGCTACGATGAAACGTGACGACCGTTATCTTTCCCTTCCACTCGGAGTTGTTCTGTATTCGTGCTTCGTAGAAGATGACCTACTGATGATGAATACTCCGCTATGGATTTTCTGAATGATAAAGTTTGTCCTGAACACAGTTACTTGCCATATATCCCTAACTTTTGCGTAAACTACCCCTTTCGGGTTTTAAGTCTATCGGGATTGATTATTTTTTTTATGTCTCTAACTTTTGCCTGAATCGCCCTTTCGGGTTTTCGATTCACCGAGACGCTCTTTTTTGCCTAAGTCGCTCTTTGCGAGTTTTCAACTTAGCGAGCTGTTCTTTTGTTTATTTAGGCGACGTATTTCTTGACTGCGTCGACGTTCACAGGACGGGTGAATTCTTCTCCATCCATAGTCATGAGTATTAAGGCTCCTCCCGAGAAAGCTCTCTTGACCACGTATGGGCCGTCATAATTGGGAGTCCACTTGTTAGAACAAGATTTGTTCTGATCAATATTCTTAGTTTTGATGATAACAATGTATATGAATTTTGCTTGAGATAATGTGGTACTCTAATCCTATGCAATTTCCATTTCAGGAAATATATAAAGAGTAGGCACAAATTCAGCGCAAGAAGCACTGACTCAGAAGGTTCAAGTATGCAACATCAGAACATGCTCTCGCAAGACATTAGAAGATGGTCAAGCAGAATCAGAACATGGTCTATTGAAGCATCGGAAGAACTTGAGATCAGAAGCAGAAGCACTGAAGTTCTCATGGTATCACGGTAGATGCACTTCAAGGTCAGAAGAGAAGAAGATGCTCTGCACCAAGCTGTCTGACTCTGATGATATTCAAACGTTGTTTACACAAACATCAGATTAGAAGCAAGTACAAGATGGAAGGCTACGCTGACTGGCAAAAGGAACGTTAGAAGCTATTAAAGGGAACGTCAATTACAGCAGCAAAAGCCAGGCTCGAGGTAGTTGAGAAAAGAGTGAAACATTAAATGCAATGCTGTACGGATCACGCAACGCATTAAATGCTCCCAACGGTCATCTTCTCAAACGCCTATAAATTGAAGTTCTGATGAGAAGCTGAATACAACACTCTGCGCAAACATACAGAAACGCTGTCAAATTCTAAAAGCTCTCAAACTTCATCTTCAACCTCACTTCATTACTGTTGTAATATCTTAGTGAGATTAAGCTTAAACTTGAGAGAAAAATCACAATTGTGATAATAGCTTATTAAGAAGCATTGTTACTCTTATAAGAATTTGTTTACATTCATTTGTAAGAACTAGAGGAGATCAAGTTGTGATCAGATTCTCTAGAAAGTCTTAGAGGGTATCTAAGCATTGTGTTCCTAGAGTGATCAGGTTGTGATCAGAATACTCTAGAAGACTTAGAGGTTATCTAAGTGGAAAACCATTGTAATCTTGTGTGATTAGTGGATTAAATCCTCAGGTGAGGTAAATCACTCCAAGGGGGTGGACTGGAGTAGTTTAGTTAACAACGAACCAGGATAAAAATCATTGTGCAAATTGTTTTTATCTTAAGAGTTTTAAAGCTACACTTATTCAAACCCCCCCCCCTTTCTAAGTGTTTTTCTATCCTTCACCACTTGCCTCTCGAATCTGTGAGAAAGGATTGAATCTTTTTCAGTACAAGGTCGCCTTCTTTGATTGTGCGAGGTCGAACCTTATTGTTGAAAGCTTTCTTCATTCTTTGTTGATATAGTTGTCTGTGGCATAAAGCTGTCATGCGCTTTTCTCCGATTAAGTTCAACTCATCGAATCTGTTTTGACACCACTCGGCTTCTGTTAATTTTGCCTCCATCAAGACTCTCATTGATGGGATCTCAACCTCTATGGGTAGGACTGCCTCCATGCCATATACAAGGGAGAAAGGAGTTGCTCCATTCGAAGTACGTACAGATGTACGGTAACCATGAAGAGCAAACGGGAGCATTTCATGCCAATCTTTGTAAGTGATGACCATCTTCTGAATTATTTTCTTGATGTTTTTGTTAGCCGCTTCTACAGCTCCATTCATCTTTGGTCTGTAAGGAGATGAGTTGTGATGTTCAATCTTGAATTATTCACAAAGCTCCTTCATCATTTTTTATTCAAATTTGACTCATTGTCAGTGATTATCTTGCTAGGAATGCCGTAGCGACAGATGATGTGATTCTTGGTAAACCTGACGACAACTTGTCTTGTGACGTTTGCATATGAAGCTGCTTCAACCCACTTGGTGAAATAGTCTATGGCTACCAAGATGAAGCGATGTCCGTTGGACGCTTTTGGCTCGATCATTCCAATCATGTTGATCCCCCACATGGAGAAAGGCCAAGGGGAAGAAAGCATGTTGAGAAAAGATGGTGGCACATGTATTCTATCAGCGTAGATCTGACACTTGCGACACCTCTTTGCATACTGGTAGCAATCTGACTCCATCGTCAGCCAATAATACCCTGCTCTCAGTATTTTCCTTGTCACGGTGTGTCCGCTGGTGTGAGTACCAAAGGAACCTTCATGTATTTCTCTCATGAGTACTTCTGCTTCTTTCTTGTCAACGCATCGGAGCAGAACCATGTCGAAATTTCTCTTGTACAGAACATCTTCATTCAGGAAGAATCTGCCAGCTAACTTTCTCAAAGTTTTTCTATCTTTCTTTGATGCCCCAAGAGGGTACTCTTGCCTTTGAAGAAAGTTCTTGATGTCGTGATACCACGGTTTGTCGTCGATGATTGCTCCTACTGTGAAAACATGAGCGGGCCTATCCAGGCGCATGACATCGATCTGAGGAATGTCATTCCAATGATTTATCCTAATCATGGAAGAGAGTGTGGCTAATGCATCAGCCAAGTTATTTTCTTCACGAGGAATGTGATGAAAATCTACCCTGTCGAAGAATGGTAACAATCTTCTCGCGTAGTCTTTGTAAGGGATTAGCCCAGGTTGGCGTGTTTCCCATTCTCCTTTGATTTGATTAATGACCAAAGCAGAATCTCCGTATACATCCAAATGTTTGATTCTTAGATCCACGGCTTCTTCGAGACCCATGATGCAAGCTTCATATTCGGTCTCATTGTTTGTGCATTTGAAAGTTAATCTGGCGGTAAGTGGAATATGGGTACCTCGAGGGGTAACAATGATTGCCCCAATTCCTCGTCCATAAGCATTGACAGCTCCGTCAAAGATTAAGCCCCATTGGGATCCTATCTCAGGTCCTTCGTCTGGTAGCGACTCATCGTAATCTTTCATCTTGAGGTACATAACGTCCTCGTCCAGAAAGTCAAAACTGGTTGATTCATGACCATTGAGTGGGTGGTGAGCCAGGTGCTCAGCTAGGATGCTTCCTTTCACGGCTTACTATGCGTGATACTCAATGTCATATTCTGATAACAACATCTACCAACGGGCAATTCTCCCAGTTAAGGCAGGCTTTTCAAAGATGTACTTGATTGGATCCATGTGGGAGATCAACCAAGTAGTATGTCTAATCATGTACTGGCGGAGACATTTGGCAGCCCAGGCCAAAGCACAACAAGTCTTCTCGAGCATGGAGTAGCGGGATTCACAGTCAGTGAATTTCTTGCTCAGGTAGTAGATGGCATGCTCTTTTCTTCTTGTCTCGTCTTGCTGTCCAAGGACACAACCCATGGAATCTTCTAAGACGGTTAAGTACATTATCAAAGGTCTTCCTTCCACTGGAGGAGACAAGATGGGTGGTTCGAGCAAGTATTCCTTAATGCTGTCGAACGTTTTCTGACAATCGTCTGTCCAGACGCAACTTTGATTTTTCCGTAGAAGTTTGAAAATTGGAGCACAAGTTGCTGTCATGAGATATATGAATCTCGAGATGTAATTCAGACGTCCAAGAAATCCTCTAACTTGTTTCTCGGTTCTGGGCGAAGGCATTTCTTGAGTTGCCTTGACCTTGTCTGGATCTACTTCAATTCCTCGTTTGCTGACGATGAAACCAAGGAGTTTTCCTGAGTAGACACCAAAGGTACACTTATTAGGGTTCAGGCGAAGCTAAAACTTCTGTAAGCGTTGAAATAACTTTGTCAGATTCTGTATGTGATCTTCCTCATTTTCTGATTTGGCAATCATGTCATCCACATAGACTTCCACTTCCTTATGCATCATGTCTTGGAAAAGTGTAGTCATAGCTCTTTGATAAGTTACCCCTGCATTCTTTAGTCCAAAAGGCATAACGCGGTAGCAGAACGTTCCCCAGGGGGTGATGAAAGCTGTTTTCTCCATGTCTTCAGGTGCCATCTTGATTTGGTTGTATCCTGAAAATCCGTCCATGAATGAGAAAACTTTGGATTTTGCTGTATTGTCTACCAACATGTCAATGTGTGGTAAAGGAAAGTCGTCCTTAGGGCTAGCTTTGTTCAAATCTCTGTAGTCGATGCACATGCGGACTTTTCCGTCTTTCTTAGGAACAGGAATAATGTTAGCTAACCACTGAGGGTATTCTGAAGTGACGAGGAAACTGGCGTTGATTTGCTTCTGAACTTCCTCTTTGATTTTCATAGCCATCTCCGGATGAGTTCTTCTTAATTTTTGCTTGACCGAAGGACATTCTGGTTTCAATGGCAAGTGATGCTCCACTATACTGGTATCCAACCCTGGCATATCCTGATACGACCAAGCGAAGACATCTGAGAATTCTTTGAGTAGCTGTACCAAACTCTCTCTGATCTCTGAACTGAGCGAAGCTCCAATCTTAACCTCTTTTCTGTTTCCATCGGAACCAAGGTTAATGATCTGTAGAGGCTCATTGTATGGCTGAATGGCCTCTTCCTTTTGTTGAAGTAACTGTGAAATTTCCTTTGATATTTCTTCGTCTTCTTCTTCCTCTGCCTCGAATACAGGAAACCCAAAGCTTGGAGAAGTCATACGGTCGTACGTTTCAATGGGGTATTTTATGATTAATCTGCATATGTGTGATAAATTTTATTTAGACAATGAGGGAAGACTCGGTGTATGCAGTTAATGGAATTTTTTGATGTTTTTAGGGGTGTTTTTTAGGATTACCAATTTCCGAAAAAGAAAAGGGAAAAACTAACGAAGGAACAAAATGACATTTTTATTTATTGACAGTGACTTCTTGAAACAAAGACCCTATAAAACAAAACTCTATTGCTTTGGGCGAAGCAAAGAGGGACATTTTCCTAAGAAATAGTAAAATTCAAATCCCTATGAAACATCTCTTCACCCTGGGCTATGGTGAGAGGACAAAATAACGGTGAAAGTTCCTACTTAGGAGTGCGAACAACAGTTGAAACTTCAACAGCTGTCCAATAGTGGCGAACCCCATTATGCACTAGGTAATCTGGCACCTTAGGCTTAAGCTAGCCTGTGGTAGGTCTTGATTTACCAACCACTGTCTTTGCAACACTCAGACGATCTTCTTCCACTTCAGCAAACTGAGCGGTGTGAGCACACCCATTTCCAAGTGGAGTATGTCGGACTTTCTTTTGAGGAAACTTCCAATCTTCTAAATGGAGAGACTCGTTATCGGAGACACTTTCGAGATCATCCTCTTCTGTATTTTGGTCTTGCTCTTCTCCCAAGATGGCACTGACTAGGTATGTGAACTCTAAATCTGTAGCCTCTGTGGGTGACTTGGGGATATAATCCTCAATGATGACTTCACTAGTTGATGATGATGAATAGCAAGGGTTATATATCTCTTTTGGCTGAGTAAGGTACTCGTAGTCAATGTTCCATCCAGTTGGAACAATGTCTTCAAGAGAGATTTTTGAACTTTCAGGAGCGGAGTATTTCACCATGTAGTCGAATTTTCCGCTTGGTTCTCCTAATGTATCCCAAGTTTCTTCGGGGATAGGAGGAACTTCTTTTGATGAACCATGACTTCTGGTGGTGAAGTTATTTGTAACTTCGTCATTGCTTGGTTGAGTCTTACTTTCAGATCCTTTAGTTAGATAACAGCAAGGTGAATCAGACTCTGATAGGGATATGTATCCTGCCCCGAGAAGGTAGGACATACATTCCACTTCAAAATTATCATCGGTGTTTTCCGTACCGATGGTATTGACTGTTTGTTGAACAGGTTGAAGAAAACCTCCACTGCAGAAAGTTTCTTGAATTGGGAGAACTACCTCAATCCTTGGAATAGCCTTTGATGTTGTTGGAAAGAATCCAACTCCTGTTCTTTTCTTGTTTATGGTAGGGATATTAATGTGCCCCTAACCACTGGTAGTGCCATCCTTTACAACTTGGATTGCATCTTTGTAAGAAGATATAGACGCTGCTTTCTCCTTTCATTTTTCCTTATCCAAGGAAAGTGCCTGGAGTTTAGTTCCAGCGACTTCTTTTGGTTCTATGTCGGAGAATGATGATAGGTTACTGACGATCAGAGCTCGTTCTCCACATACGGTTACCATTTTGTCATTTCTTATGAACTTCAGTTTCTGATGAAGTGTTGAAGTAATTTCCCCAGCCCCATGAATCCATGGGCGACCTAGCAAACAACTGTATTGTGCCGGGATATCCATAACTTGGAAAGTGATTTTGAACGTATGAGGTCCAATAGTTATGGGAAGATCCACTTCTCCGAAAACTGACTTCCTTGATCCATCAAATGCTTTGACGATGACATGACTGTCCCTTAGCGGGTAATCTTTGAAGGTTAGTCTTGACAATGTTGATTTCGACATGACGTTGAGAGAGGATCCGTTGTCTATTAGGACTCCTGTGAGAACAATCCCCATGTAGCCAACTGAGATGTGAAGTGGAAGGTTATGGTCCACTCCTTCTTCAGGAAGATCTTCGTCACAGAAACTCAGGTTGGTTCCTGCGGAGATGTTGGCAATAATACTGTTGAATTGTCCTATAGTAACACTAGGTTCTACGAAAGCTTGTTCCAAAACTTTCTGTAGAGCTTCCCTAGGAGCTTCAGAACTCAATAGCAGGGAGAGAACAGATATCCTAGACGGAGTATGTAGCAGCTGGTCTACAATGTTGTATTCACTCCTCTGGATTAATTTCAAGATCTCATCATTTTATTTCGCTTGAACAACATTGGTTGGATGATTGTCTTGCCTATGTGGTGCTTCTTCAGAAGATTTCTCCACATTTTCTGTTGTTCTGTTGAAAACTCGTCCACTTCTGGTGACTCGACTAACGTTAGCAATGTTGACAACAGACGTTAATGGTATTTCCTTACCATTTTCAATGAATGTAGCGTTGTACTTGTATGGTATAGCCTTGCTGAACTCATACGGTACAGGACCTGGTAAGTAGATGATTAACGGAGCAATTGCTGTCTTCCCGCTGTCATACTTGACTTGCATTGGTTCAACTTGATTAATTTGAGGAGACACGTTAAAGACTTCGTCATCTTCTCTGTTGGCAAGAACTGTAATGGTATTGTCATCCATTAGTTTCTGAATGTCGTTGCGAACGCGCAAACATCCTCGTGAATTTCTTCGACAGATTCTGAATCTACTGTAAGGATGGAAATCCGTTCCAAAGTAGGCAAGTCCATTTAAAGTCTTATGGAACCTGACTACCGATCCTTCGAGATCTTCGACTTTGTAGATTTTGTATTCTCCTGGACATCCTTGAACCATGTTGATGTAGTACTCAGTTTTGACTCGGATGTGTTGAATCCATCCTAAGTCCATTTGTTCTTGTAATGCAGCTTGAACTACAACACATCCTTGATTATTCTTTGGACAAATTTCACATGTGAAGTAGTTGTGAGGTGGTACGTGGCCGTATCCAGCTTGTCTAGCGTGCATTTTGACGAGATTTTCCCCTATCTGATGAATGTCGTAGATTTGAATGACGTTGGGATGTTGATCTATAAGATTTACTGAAGCTTCTTTATGCTGCGGCAAAGGATTTTCATGGACGTTAGGATTAGTATCTTTGAAGGATAGCATTCCGCTCTTCACTAATCTTTGAACGTCGGCCTTGAAACTAAAACAATTCTCAATGCTGTGACCTGGTGCCCCTTTATGATAAGGACAAGAATGGTTAGCCTTGAACCAATGTGATGATTCATATGCAGGATTTGGAGGATTCTTTGTCTGAATGAGTCCTTTCGCCAGTAGTGTTAGAAACAAATCCGCATAAGGCATTGGCACGAGGTCAAAAGGAGGATACCTTGAAACCCGATTGTTGTAATTTGGAGGTCGAACCTGCTGCTGAGGTTGCTGCGACCTTTGTTGAAATGGTTGTTGAGAAACCTGAGGTTGATAAGGTGGCGCTGAGTTAACAACCGGAGTTATTGTAGCAACTTGAGGCAAAAACTTCTTCTTTTCTTTGTGCAAGACGTTGCTGACATCTTGATCCTTTTTCTTCTGGAAAGAACTTCCATATTTTCTAGGACCAATAGAAGATTTTGGTTCTTTATTTAAGCGTCTTTCTCGAACCGCTTCTTCTAAACGTACACCCATGTTTACCATCTCTGTAAAATCACTGGGAGCACTTGCAACCATTCGTCCATAGTAAAATGGACCCAAAGTCTTGAGATAGATTTTTGTCATTTCTTTCTCTTTAAGTGGAGGACATATTTGAGCAGCAACTTCATGCCACCTCTGAGCGTATTCCTTGAAGCTTTCTCTATCCTTTTGAGTCATGGCCCAGAGTTGATCTCTGTCGGGAGCCATATCCAGATTGTACTTATACTGTTTGACGAAGGCCTCTCCGAGGTCTCGAAAAGTACGAATCTCTGAACTGTCCAAGTTCATGTACCATTTGAGTGCAGCACCAGTCAGGCTGTCTTGAAAATAATGGATGAGCAATTGTTGATTATCAGTCTGAGTTGACATTCTTCGAGCGTACATCACGAGGTGACTTTGTGGGCATGAATTCCCTTTGTACTTCTCGAACTCTGGTACTTTGAATTTGTGAGGAATCTTAACATTTGGAACCAGACAGAGGTCTGCAGCATTCTTTCCAAATAGATCTTGTTCTCGGAGAGTCTTGAGTTCCTTCTGCATTTGCAGAAACTGTTCCTGGAACTCGTCCAATATTTCATACACGCCAGCGTCCTCACTGGGAGCGTGATGATATACTTGTCCGCCCGGTGGAGGAAAAGTATGCATAATCGGCTGTGGAGAAGCCATGACATCAGATCTTGGAATCTCAGCATTCTGTTGTGTGAAACCCATTGCCGTTGCTCTTGGAACTTCAATTTCCAGAGGTCTGTAACCCTCCGGTGGATGCATATCCGTTGTAGCTCTTGGAACATCAGAAACTGGGGGTATGTACCCATCTAGAATGAAATTATACGGCATGCTCCAAGGTCGGTTGGGTGGCATGGTATACTGAGGAATAGGAGTAGAAACAATCTCGGAAACCACAGTCCTTTGTGGTTCTTCTGGCGTTGTTCGATTCTGTGCAACTACCAGGGCATCTACCATACTACTGAGCCTTTCAACAGCATCTTTGAGAGTAGTAACCTCTTCTCTGAGTTCTCCATTCTCTTGCTCAAAGTCTTCCATTCTTTTCTTGCGACTTGAATGAGTGTTGTATGGATGAGACAGCTTGAATGCCTTTGTTCACCTCCTTCTCCTCCTCTCTTTCTGGAGAAAGGAAAGTGACTATTATATCCACGATAATTCTCGTGTCAGTGCGTACGACTAAAGCGATGCATGATGTGCAATTAAGTTAATATTTTTCAAGGAAACACCATAATTACGTTATGAAACATCAAACTTTTATTAATTAAGCGAAAACGCTGTTTTTACACACTTTGAAAAGGGAAATACAGAGAAACAGAGAGAAAGGACTCTAAAACTTTGACGAAGAGCTGACTTCACGTTCTAACATTTTCTTCTGTTTCTTGAGCTGAGCATTCTCTGACGTAAGTTGATCGATGATCCAGGAAGCAGGAGGGATATGATGAGAAAGTGACGATTGTGTCACTTGTCGATCGAGTACTTCAAGTAACTCATCCTTCCTTCTTAGGATGTTCTGAATCTCAACGTTTTCCGTGTGGACGATTCGATACTTGTTTCTCCAAGCATTCCTTTCTTGGCATACTTGCTTGTAGTTTTTCAACATCGGTGGAGAAAAGGAATATTCGTTCCCTTAGGGGAATAGGTTTTTGATGTTGATATGGCATCCTGAGCTTGAATGCCCTGACGCGTACCCATTGAAGGTAAGGATCCAGGGAGATGCAAAGATGTTTTCCTAACAATCTTCTCCCTTTGCTGTGAACAAGACGCCAGGCTTGGACAATTTCCTTCTTTAGCATGTTACCATGATCGTCGATGTTCTTGAAGAATAGACCCTCCAATTGAATATTACTTGGTATATTTTTCATGGGATAGCCGTATTGACGACGGGCTAAAGCTGGATTATAACTGATTCCTCCCTTAGTTCCAATAAGGGGTACGTTGGGATAACTTCTGCAACTGTAGATGATCTTGGTTTCGTCGTTGTCAGGACTACACCAATCAATGTCCGTATGAGTGAGGGACATGATTTTCTGTGACCAGTGAAGGCCATCCCTCATGTTCCAGAAAGTACTAGACTTTGGCAGGTGCGAGACGAACCATTCGTATAACAACGGTACGCAGCATGTGATTAATCCTCCTCGCTGCATGTTTCTTGAATGCACAGAGTGATAGGCATCCGCAAGCAAGGTTGGAACTAGATTCCCAATTAAGAAGATCTTAATTGCGTTGATGTCAATGAAATCGTTAATGTTAGGGAACAAAAACAATCTGTAGATAAGAAAAGCCAAGATTTCCTCAAAAGCGCCCATATCTTGGATGCTGATGAAGTACCGAGCTTGATCCAATAAGAACTTGGAGGGTAATCCTGGAATACCTCCTTTACTCACCATGTGAGTTCTGATGTCGACTACATTCAAGGGAGTGGTTACAGCAATGATAATGTCGTCAGGATTCTTTTCCAAACCGGAGTACGGATCTTGCACGTACACGGGTATTCCAATCAGACGAGAGTACTCCTCCAACGTAGGAATGAGTTGATAATTTGGAAAGGTGAAGCAGTGATACGTTGGATCGTAAAACTTTACCAAAGTGGGAAGGATCCCATCCACAATGTTGGTACTGAGAAGAGGCAGAAGTTTTCCATACTTCTCCTTGAAAGCCTGAGGGTTGACCACTAGTTTTCCGAGCTTTTCCAATTCCTCGGCCTTAGGGGTCTTGAAGGTGTATTTCCTAGCTCTCTTTCTTCCGTAATCCATGGTATAGATCCTTAAGTCCTTTCTCCGTTTCTCTCTTTCTATGAAGTTCAAAACGTTCGTTATTTATTTTCCTTGAAAAACGACTCGAAAAAGACTCTTTTTGTTTTTATTATTATGATGAATGCATGAATGCATGAATGCACACACAAGAGTTTTTAAACAAACATGGCGTAGAAGGGTATAGTGGTCATGGAGTCACATTGCAAACCTCGCCCCAAGGTAAACTAAGGATAAGGATTTTTGTACCTGTAGAACAAGTTCTAGGGGTCTCAGAGTTTTTGCTCAACCTTAAAGATACGTTGATTGGTATCTATAAGAGAGTTTTCTCTGAGTGTAGTATCTGCGTGACAATTAATTTCATAATCACCGCTCTACGTCCTAAAAAAGGCTTTAAGTGGGGTTAATGTGTTTCTAGGTCCTCCTGGTACAAATCAGTCTCGGAATGCATTGGCGCATTTAATCACAACCAGCCAGGCAAATCCCAAGAGTAGATTTGGGAACCAAGATTAGAGGGCCTTCACCGAGAAGACATCCTCCATCCTATCTTATGTTGAACTCAAATCCGGGTATAGGATTTCTCACCACAAGGGGGAATCAAGCCCTTTCCCGATACAGAAAAAACAAAATAAACAAATATATATGCAACAATCACATGAAATGACACAGAGTTTAGGCAGGACCTCTCTTGTTTGAGGGGGAATTTGGCATCCCTAATTCCTCATTGGGGGCTGGACCAGCACAGGTCAACCATTGGTTTGGATGAAAAACCAAGGTTATAAGGATTCCCCAGCAGAGTCGCCATTTTTCTGTGGTATCGTTTTCTTTACCTCCCCGTTTCACTTGGGAGGACGGCACGCTATACCCTTCACGCGGAATTTGGAAGGAGAATGCGCTCGTGGCGGGATGAATTTTATTTCAGTTCTTCCTACGATATCACACGAACTTTTTAATTATCCTACGAGTAGGAGAGGGGAAAAAGATCTCAAATAAACCCTAAGAGTTTGCTAAGTGTGGGGATTCACCTAGACTAGAAATTCTGGAGTCCGGGAGGTCGGTTATACATAGGGAAGAGTTTAAGCACCCTACATATCTGTAGTACTCTACGGGAACCTTCTCTGTGTCTATGTGATTGTGTTTGTTGCTTATTATTGGGAAAGTTTCTCCTTTGTGTTAGGAGAAGGAATTGAATTGATTTAAAAGAAGACTGACTATTTTTGGTTTTTTATTAGCTCGCTGAGATTCCTTGTGAACCTCATGCCTACATATCCCTAATGGAAGTCAGAGCTTTTTGTAGTTCGGAGAACTAATTAGGGAAATTAATGATTTTTGGTGCCTTGCTTGAAGCTCAAGGTTGAAGCTTGAATTAAATCTCTGTTTACAGTAAAGAGACATGAAATCATCTTTACAGAGAGGTAGTTCTACTATTCCACCACAAACATTTTTAAAGTGACAGAAAAGATAAAATCATTTCATTAAGAGAGGGAGCCTACTTAGTTGATCAAGTATGACAGCCAACATGCCTCTTGAATGAAAGAAGGATTCTCATCCAAAGTAGGGAAAGTGTACAAGTCTGGGTTTGTTTTCCTCAGAGCATGCCTTTCAAAGTCCTAAATGGGAGAATGTTTGAAATTGAAATTGAAATGTTTGTTTGATTGAATGTGGTGAGATAGGAGAAAGATCTCTCTATAGAGATAAGCTATGTCTATCTACTATATAAAAGATTTGATTTTTGCTGGCTTGTATGAGGCCCAAGCTTGAGGCTTTTGATTGATTTATTATTTTATTGACTTTGGGAGATAACTCTATTGGGAATTAACTTAAACTAAGAAGTATTTGTGTTCTGTACAAAGCCCAGAATTGAGGCTGACTCTTAATTGGGAAATATATATATATACATATGTTGGCAAAAACACTCTTTTCTGCCTTGTACAAAGCCCAAGGTTGTGGCGGACTTTTAATTGAGGAATATATCTTTTATTGACTGAGATTGGAGGCTAACCCTTTCCAGGGATTTTACTAAGCTAGGGAAATTATCTTTTGAAAGAATGAATTTTTGGAGGCTAACCCTTTCCAGGGGTTTATGAATGATGACAGAAGGATTATCTAATTGAGACTTCTTGTTCAAAGCCCAAGATTAAGGCTGACTTTGATTGAGGATAGATAACTATGGATCCTAGACTCTGCTAAGGAAGATTAATGATGATAAGGGTGACAGAGACTGTCCATGTCTCTCATTCCAAAAGGTGTGCTCAATATGAGATTGAGACATTCTTAGCTTGTTTAAAGTCTGGTTTGAAGAGTAGAAGAAACTCACCAGGGTAGGCTAAAAGGTGACTAAAGACCTGTTCCTATGTTTATAAGAAACCTGATGGGTCCTTGTATACAAGCTCAAGAGGAAGCTAGGAATGCTTTTAAGAAGCTTGTAGGTCCTTGTACAAATCCCAAGAGGAGGCTAATCGAGGGTCATCGAGGGTCCTTGTTATAGCACAAGAGAAAGCTATGTGGTTTTGAACTTATTTTGGCTCTAAGAAAATGGGTAAGAGGTTTCACCGGGAATAATTCCTCTTGGGTGGATTTGTCCTAGTTTGGGTTCTAAGGCTTTTTCAAGATGTTTCACCGGGAATAATTCATCTTGAGGGTTTGGACTACAAGGCACAAGGCTTAATGCTTTGCTGAGCTTATTTTAAAAATAAAACAAACCCTTTTTTAGCACACACGACACAGCTTTTCAAAAAGGTTCCTGTGGAATACCACAGATATAAAGGGTGCTTAAAACCTTCCCCTTGTATAATCAACACCCGTACCTAAGATCTCTTTTTGTTTTAAAAACAAACTTTGGGTTTTATTCATTTTTCCCTTTTCCTTTGGAAACAATAAAGCGCAGTGGCGACTTTCACTGAAATATTGAGTCGAGTCAAATTAGTGGCTTCGATCTCAGATTTTCCCCGCTACAGAAAAAATGGCGACTTCACTGGGGATCCAGTTTTCTATGTGTGTTAAGCCTATTTTTGTTTATCTGTGTGTTTTTTATTTGTATATATTATTGTGTGCTTTGTTTATTTTTTTTCTTTTTTTCTGTTGGATGCTTGATGGTTCCTCTCTGATGAGATAAAGTCCTAACCCGGACTTTTGCGAGTAACTTGAGATAGGAGGTGGTAAGACCAATAGTCACATGTCAAGAGCAATCCTTACCATGAGCGTCATATGGTGGAATCCCAATCAGTGGAGGCCTCATGGAAGGTGGTAGATGTTGTTACGAACCATCGTAAAAACGCTATTACTTTCAATAGTGAGTGTCCGTAGAAACTGAATGGCCTAGAACCTTTTTAACCCATCTAAGCCTTTTTAGGATGTAGCGTAGAAACAAGGTCAAGTACCAATTTGAGCTTGTTGTCATGCGATGCTACACTCAGACGAGGTCTTTTTAGGCATATTATTGGCGCCCATGAGCAATTGTGCGTGCCGGTAATATCCGATAGAAGATTGAAAACTCTGGGAACCTTTGTAGAACCCGATCGGCAGGTACAAAATTCCTTAGAACACGCCTTGTGGGATGGGTAGACCCATGGCTCCATGCTCGTGACGTCGAACCTTTAAACCTGGATTGTGTGATTTTGTGTGACCTTGTGTGCTCTTGATTGTGATTGATGCATAAACCATGCATTCATGCATTCATAAAAATGTCCTTCACAAATGGTTTTCAAGGAACTTGGAGACTTCTATGTAAACATCAAAGGTACCATGGATCAAAAGAGAAGCATCAAGAAGTACACTTTCAGGAATTCAAGTGCGAAAGAGTTGAAAGAGCTAGCAACTTTGGTTCCTAATCCTGACAACTTCAGAAACCGGTATGGCAAATCGATCTTTATTCTGAAGACCAAAGTGGAGAAAGGGATTCTTGAGACTCTTGTGCAGTTTTATGATCCGGTTTATCATTGTTTCACCTTTCCAGATTATCAGCTTATGCCCACTTTGGAGGAGTATTCATATTGGATTGGTTTGCTAGTTACGAATGATATACCGTTTAGTAGTCTAGAGAAAGATCCTAAGGTTGATGACATAGCAGAGCTTCTTCAGTTGAAGATATCAGATGTGAAAGCAAACATGACCAAAAAAGGAGGAATTTGGGGATTGAATTCTAAGTTCTTGATTGAGAAGGCTTCTATGTTGGCGAGCAAAGGAAGTTTGATCGCTTTTGAGACTTTTCTGGCCTTGCTCATCTATGGTTTGATACTCTTTCCCAACATTGACAACTTTGTTTGTGATAATGCTATTGGGATATTCATGATTGGGAATCTTGTGCCTACTTTGCTTGGAGATACTTATCATTCCATTCACCATAGGACTGATAAGAAAGGTGGTCTTATCAAGTGTTGCACTCCTTTGCTCTATAAGTGGTTTATTTCGCACTTACCTCAGATTAAGAACTTCTTGAGCAACCCTGATGGTCTCAGAAGATCATGCCTCTTACTAATGGGAACATCCTTTGGTACAATCCTGCTTATGACATTGGTGAGATTATTGATAGTTGCGGAGAATTCCCTAATGTACCTTTTCTTGGTATACAAGGAGGAATTACCTACAACCCTATTCTTGCAAGGCGTCAATTTTGTTACACCATGAATGAGCGTCCGGCTAGTATTCTTGTGTCAGGAATCTTTTATCATAATCAGGATGGAGTTTCAGATATGAGAAATCGGTTTGTGCGTGCTTGGCACCGTATTGATAGAAAGAGACATTTGGGAAAGATGCAATGTGTTGCTCTCAAAGACTATATTGATTGGGTTCAAGCAAGAGCTCACATTCTTCAGCTACCTTATTTACTTGAAGAGCCCTCTCTACATGTTACTTGTAACACCCGTATATTTTAATTTTTAATTTAAATGGAAATTTAATTAATAATTAGAATTATTGGCGATTTGTAGAATTTAATTGGAAAAGGATGGTTTATGGTGTTGGGCCATGTGTGATGTTAAGGAATGAGGGGGTGTTATGTTAGTAAAGGCCCTATTCTAATTAAAAGGTTATTTTATAAAATAATAAGGAATTGAGAATAAGAGAAAGGAATGTGAAAAGAGTTTGGAAACACGAAGAACGTGAAAGAGGAGCAATAGAGGGAGAGACCAATCAAGAACTCTTGGCTAAGGTAAGGGGGGACTCTTCCGGTTAATTTCTATTATGTGATTATGGGTAATAGGATGGATTAACGTATGATTCGATTCGATTGGGTATATTGGGATTTGATATTGTTAGGTATGTTATGATTTGGGATAATTGATGAATTTGTGTAAATTGTTGGTTATTGATGTGTTGTTTTGATGTATAATGATGTGTGATGAGAAATTCGATGATTATATGCCTGTCTGCGATGTCTGGAATCGTTTTTGGGTAAAAAGGATGTGAAATCGCAGAGTCTAAACGCAGACCCGTAATTCTGCAAAATCGCCAGGTCGCGCCGCGTCCATGTGTTGGCGCTGCGAAGGCGTACTTGTTCTCTCGTATCGCGCCGCGTGCATGAGTTGGCGCCGCGAACGTGTCTGTGTGGTTCAGGTCGCGCCGCGAACTTTGGTTGCGCCGCGTGCTGTAGTGATAGTTATTTCTTGGGAAAGTTAAATGATGTGTAACTTTCGAATCGTAGGTCTGTTTTTAGTGTCGTTTCGAGTACGATGAATCTTATGAGATAGCCTACGTGTTTAAACGATGGAATGAGGTGCGAATCCAATTATTTTTAAATATGATTTTATTTCTTGGTGAATGATGTATTGTACATATATGTGATGAGATGTGTTAAATACATGCTATGTTGAAATATTAATCATGTGACGATTTGTGTAATTGGATGATGTATTATTGACATATATGATGAATTGTGACAATATAAGATGTTGTTTTGAAAACATTACGATGTGATGATTGTTGAGAATTATATGATGATGATTGATGATTTGTGAATATTAATATGCTGTTAATATTAATATGTTGATTGTGGTGAATGTATGTGAATGATTGAATGATGCTTGGACATGTACATACTTGTTTGTGATGATATTGGTGAGATGAAATGAGACGATGTTAAGCATCAGATCGGTGATGATATAAGTATGTGATATGTGTGCATTCATTCATATATCATTTACATCGGATCCCGTTGATGAGTGGATCGTTGGTGGCTAATTCCCATTGTGCGGAGATTAGTAAGCAGTCATCGTGTGCCCATGGGGGTGTGAGCGATGAGGTTAATCGTGTGCCCATGTGGGGTGTGAACGACTTGAAGGGCAGTATCGCAGAGAGAAGTCCTGTGAATGTGATTCACGAATTTTGGTACCACATGCATAGTGTCAGTTGTGTCATATGCATTTTGTCATAACATGATTGTATGGATTTCTGTGTTTGTGTTGTAATCTATTATTGTGTGAATTGATGAATAATAGATGTGAATCTGAATATATGACAAATTGGTGAATGATATATTATGATGTTTTGTTGCTTATGAATGCATAACATTGATTAATTGAGAATGAGACTCACCCTTACTTGTTGACAATTTTCAGATTGAGGATAGCTGCTTTCGGCTTGGTGAGGATTAGCTCATACGTCAGTGTAGTTGTTGTGTCGGTGTCATGCTCTGATAGATGTAACACTAGGGACGCGATGTTTTGAGTTTCGAATTATAACTCTATTGTTTATTTTATTTGAAGTCTGATACATTAACGGTGTAATGTTGACTTGATTCCGCTGTGTAAACAAGATTTTTATCTATGAGTTACAATTTCAGATGTTTCAGTGAATGCATGACATATGCCGAACGTGTGTTTTCTTTTATTTTTGAATTGTGACACCCTTGCATGTTTACTCTGATTTAATTTTGTTAATTGTCGTGGGGTATTAGAGGGGTGTTACATTACTCCACCATCATCTTTCACTATTCCCATTGAGAGTAATGAGGAGCACCTAGAGCTCATGGCTAGGATGAGATTGGAAAGGGATGCTTGGGAGAAGAAGTTTCATGCTTCGGAGATTGAGAAGAAAGATTTGAAGAAATAGTTGAAAGAAAAGGATGAAATGCTTTACATTCAAGATGGTTAGTTGATGGAAAAGGATGATCATGAAGGATAGAAAAACTTGAATGATAAAAACAATTTGCACAGTTATTTTTATCCTGGTTCGTTGTTAACTAAACTACTCCAGTCCACCCCCACGGAGTGATTTACCTCACCTGAGGATTTAATCCACTAATCGCAACAGATTACAATGGTTTTCCACTTAGCCCACGACTAAGTCTTCTAGAGTATCCTGATCACAACCTGATCACTCTAGGAACAAATGCTTAGACACAAGCTAAGACTTTCTTAGAGTATCCTGACCACCACGTGATCACTCTAATTACAACTGCTTAGACACAAGCTAAGACTTCCTAGAGTATCCTGATCAACACTTGATCACTCTAGTTACTTACAAATTAATGTAATCAAATTCTAAGAGTATTATAATGCTTCTGAAAATCTATAATCACAACAGTGATATTTCTCTTAACGTTTAAGCTTAATCTCACTAATATATTACAACAGCAATGTAGTGAGCTTTGATGAAGATGAAGTTTCTGAGCTTTGAGTTGAACAGCGTTTCAGCAAGTTTTTCAGAATAAGTTCGTTCAGAATTGGTAACCTTGCTTCTCATCAGAACTTCATATTTATAGGAACTTGAGAAGATGACCGTTGGGAGCATTTAATGCTTTGCGTATTCCGTACAGCATTGCATTTAATGTTTCACGCTTTTGTCAACTACCTCGAGCCTTGTTCATGCTGTGTCTACTGACGTTGCCTTTAATAGCTTCCAACGTTCCTTTTGTCAGTCAGCGTAGCCTGCCACCTGTACTTTCTTCTGATCTGATGTTTGTGTATACAACGTTTGAATATCATCAGAGTCAAACAGCTTGGTGCATAGCATCTTCTTGTCTTCTGACCTTGAAGTGCTTCTGAGCGTGATACCATGAGAACTTCAGTGCTTCTGCTTCTGAACTCAAGTTCTTCTGATGCTTCCATAGACCCATGTTCTGATTCTGCTTTGACCATCTTCTGATGTCTTGCCAGACCATGTTCTGATGTTGCATGCTGAACCTTCTGAGTCAAAGCTTCTGAGCGCTGATTTGTGCATACTCCTTATATATTTCCTGAAAGGGAAATTGCAATGTATTAGAGTACCACATTATCTCACACAAAATTCATATCCTTGTTATCATCAAAACTAAGAATATTGATCAGAACAAATCTTGTTCTAACAATCTCCCCCTTTTTGATGATGACAAAAACATATATATAAATGATATGAATTTGCGATCAGAAAGAGCAGACGGCTAAAGACAATTTACATAGCTATAGCATAAGCATGTGAATATGTCTCCCCCCTGAGATTAACAATCTCCCCCTGAGATGAATAATCTCCCCCTGAAATTAATACTAGAAGAATTTTATAAATAAAAGACTTCACTGAGTATTTCGGTAGAGACGTTCACGTATGCTTGATCTTCAGAACATTCATAACTTCTGATTCTTGCTTCCATAGGACAGCTTTAGAACTTTGAATTTCTTTAGATCCTCAGAACATTCGCAGCTTCTGATTCCTGCTTCCATCGGACAGCTTCAGAACTTGAATTTCTTTGATCTTCAGAACATTCACAGCTTCTGACTTCTGCTTCCATCGGACAGCTTTAGAACTTGAATTTCTTTGATCTTCAGAACATTCACAGCTTCTGATTCCTGCTTCCGTTGGGACAGCTTCAGAGCTTCAATTTCTTCTTACATCACTTCATGCTAGATTGTATCAGAACATTGTTGAATGTACCAGAGCATCATCAGAGCATCTCTACATCCTGAAATGTTACAGAACAAAACTAAACGACAAAAGTCAGCATGAATGAGTTAGAACATAGAATATGTTTCAGAACACATAAAATGTATCAGAGCCATATAGAATGTATCAGATCCATATAAAATGTATCAGAACAAATAGACATAATGTTTCAGATCATATTCTATCATCAGAATATCTGAACATTCTTCCTTCTTGCTTCTGATCCTGAAGCTTCATAGCACTCAGCTTGCTTCAAGAATCCAAGAGCTTGATTCATCTTGTTGCTTCTTATGTTGATCTTCAATTCCTGCAACAACACAACTTAAAACATAGAACTTTGCAAGTTCTGTTAGTAATGTGGGGCCTTTTTACCCGGTAACTGATAATATTTAATCAGATCATTTATCATATATTTTCTCCCCTTTTTGTCATAACATCAAAAAGAAAATAAAAGATTCAGATGTAGAAAACGACAAAGGAAAGAAACAGAATAATTTTTCATTGATTAAACAAACAGGATTACAAAAGATGTATGCAGAATAAGCAGATGCAACAAGGAAAGAAAACTACAAAGACCAAAGACTAAGACCCTAGCTTAGAAAAAATCTGCGCCAGAATGTCATGAACCCCGTTAGTGCTTGCAGTTTGCCTTGCCATGAAGGAGCGAAACTCAGCATTGGCTGCTTCTTGCGCGTCCAAACGAGAAGCCAGCATAGCTTGATTCTGATGCAGAGCTTCCAAGGTCTTCATCAGAGCTGAGGGTTCACCCAAAGAAGAAGCACCAGAAATTTTGCCAACAGGGACAGCAATCTCAGCAGGACGATCTTCTGGGAGGTCTTCAGCTTCTGTACCTTCCATCTCAACATCTGAGTCTGACTCAGGAGCAGCCTCAGCATATTCTGGTTCAGGCAACTCAGAATCTCCAACTTCTAACGCCTGAAGAATAGCTGCTAGGTTTGTTGGAGGAGTAGGACCAGCAACTTCAGCAGGATAAACCACTTCTGGAAAGACCATGTGAGGAGCACTTTCAGAAGGGTTCATTCTGAACCAATCAAACAACCATTGAAAATCTCCAGTCAGCACAAGATACCTTGGTCTCCATACCACGATGTCTCTGCAGGGATTTTCTTCTACCATCTCATCTGCAGGTATCCTCTCTTCAAGAACTCTTCTGTTCCTGATGAGATGGTGATAGCTGCTTTCACCAACTTCCAAGAGACGACCACGAGCCCCAGGTGCTTCAGTCATGATCATTCTCTGGACATCCGTAGCCATAACCAGAAAATCCTGGCGAAAGGCTTCCCAGAGGTTGCAGGTAGCATACTCATCCAGATGATTAAGGTGAGCAGCACCCAGAATCTCCAACCAGCTATTTACATCTGAGTGTAAAAGCTCTAAAAAAGAATGAGTGGTAGGTGTTGGAGGGTTGACAGTGAATCTGGAGTCAGGAAACACAAAACTATAGGGGTTAGGTGTTCTGGTGGGAAAAGGGTGTGAGAGAGATGAGGAGATATCTGTGGGATGGGTTGCAGGAGAAAGGATATCAGATGGTGAAGATGGTGGTTCCAGAGAAGTGAAAGAAGAGGAAGAGGTGATGGAAGTCTGTGAAGAGGGAGGTGATTGAGGGATACCATCAAGGGGTTGATACACACGTCTAGAGTAGTTTCCAGACATCATAGCTTCAAAGGGATTCACCTTGAGAGGGTCATATGTGATCCTTACTCTTTTTGGTTTGTTTTCTGGTTCAATAGTTGCCTTTCTCTTTTGTTTACGATCAGTTTCTTGATTTGCAGAACTTGACGAGGGATTCATGATGAAGTTGTAGATAGTGAAAACTGCTAGGGTTTATGATATGAATGCAAAGAGAGAGAGAGCGAAAAAGAAACTGAATGCAAGAGAGAGAAATATAAGAGGGAAAAGAAACGTTTGAAGAGTATTAAAAGAAAAAGAAATAAAAGAAATGATGGATAGCATTTAATGTTACATGACGTGAGGAGAGATAATAATGACAAAAGAAGTGATTAGCACAGTTACCTAAGTAAGCGTTCCCTCAACTACACGCACGCTTGTCCAGAAATAGTGAACACGTGTTTACCATCTGGATAGCCAGTTACAGCTGTTTTACTTTTAAAGAGATTCTGAATCAAATTAGACAATGAAACGTTAGTAATAACAGAATCACTACTTCTAATTGATTACAATCAGAACTTCTTATAAAAAATAATCACATTTCAGAAGATACTCATACATAAGATCTTCTCATCTTATCATTCTGGGCATAAATCCATACCGATATTCTTCAGAATGAACTTAAACCTATCTTCAGCAAGGGGTTTTGTAAAGATATCAGCCCATTGATGGTCTGTATCCACCAAATTTAAAGATATAACACCCTTCTGAACATAGTCCCTTACGAAATGATGTTTAATCTCAATATGTTTAGCTTTTGAATGTAAGATAGGATTCTTAGATAAACATATAGTAGAAGTATTATCACAGAAAATAGGAATGTTACTCTCATATATCTGATAATCTTCTAGCTGACTTCTCATCCAGAGCATTTGTGTGCTACATCCAGCAGCAGCAACATATTCTGCTTCTATTGTTGAGAGGGCAATTGTAGCTTGCTTCTTGCTGTACCATGATATCAGATGACTTCCAAGAAATTGACAACTTCCAGAAGTACTCTTTCTTTCAATTCTATCTCCAGCATAGTCAGCATCACAGAATCCTACTAAGTTGTATTCTTTGGATCTTCTGTAAACTAAACCAACATTAGTAGTACCTTTCAGATACCTCAGAATTCTCTTAACCGCAGTTAAATGAGATTCTCTCGGATCTGATTGGAATCTAGCTCACAAACAAACACTGAAGAGAATGTCAGGTCTAGAAGCAGTTAGGTGTAGAAGAGATCCAATCATACCTCTGTACAACTTCTGATCTACCTTCTTACTTACCTCATCCTTACCTAGGACACATGTTGGATGCATAGGAGTTTTGGCTTCTTTGCTTTCAGAAAGATTAAACTTCTTCAGAAGTTCTTTCACATACTTCGTTTGATGAACATAGGTTCCATCAGAAGTTTGGTTGATTTGAATCCCAAGGAAATACTTGAGTTCTCCCATCATGCTCATTTCAAATTCAGCCTGCATAGACTCAGCAAACTCCTTTCCAAGTGTAGCATTAGATGTTCCAAAAATGATATCATCAACATATATTTGACATATTAAAATATCCTTTTTAAAGGTTTTACAAAAGAGAGTAGTGTCCACTTTTCCTCTAGTGAAACCATTTTCCAGAAGGAAAGAACTTAAACGTTCATACCAAGCTCTAGGAGCTTGCTTCAATCCGTATAATGATTTCTTTAATTTAAAAACATGATTTGGAGACTTGGAGTCTTCAAAGCCAGGAGGTTGATGGACATAAACTTCTTAATCTATATAACCATTTAAGAAGGCACTCTTGACATCCATCTGATAAAGAGTGATGTTATGTTGAGTGGCAAAAGAAATTAATAGACGAATAGATTCTAACCTGGCCACTGGTGCAAAGGTTTCTGTGTAGTCAATCCCTTCTTGCTGACTATAACCTTGAGCAACCAGTCTGGCTTTGTTTCTTACCACTTCTCCCTTCTCGCTTAGCTTATTTCTGAATACCCACTTAGTGCCGATGATGTTAAATCCTTTTGGTCTAGGAACCAAGTCCCATACATCATTCCTTGTAAACTGATTGAGTTCTTCTTGCATGGCAATTATCCAGTCTGGATCTTCTAGAGTTTGATCAACAGAAGTTGGCTCGATCAAAGAAACAAGACCTAATTGACATTCTGCATTGTTCTTAAGGAATGCCCTTGTTCTGATGGGATCTTCTTTCTTCCCAAGGATCACATCTTCTGAATGAGCTGAAGCAAGTCTAGGTGATCTTCTGACTGTTGGCTCTTCAGAAATCCTGAGATTCTCTAAAGATGCAGCAACTTGATCTTCTGATCCATTGCTTCTGAGACTGCCAGCTTCTGCAGCTTTGCTTCTTGGTTCTACTGCTTCTGATATATCAATATCAAAATCTGCAAAATTCTCAAACTGCTTTGGTTTTTCAAGACCAAGCTTATCATCAAACCTGATATTGATTGATTCTTCTACAATCAATGTTTCAGTATTGTATACTCTGTAGCCTTTAGAGCGTTCAGAATATCCAAGAAGGAAACACTTTTGTGCTTTAGAATCAAACTTACCAAGATGATCTTTAGTATTCAGAATAAAACATACACATCCAAAAGGATGGAAATATGAAATGTTGGGCTTTCTATTCTTCCACAATTCATAAGGAGTCTTATTTAGAATAGGTCTGATAGAGATTCTATTCTGAATATAACACGCAGTGTTTATTGCTTCTGCCCAGAAATGCTTAGCCATATTGGTTTCATTGATCATGGTTCTGGCCATTTCTTGTAGAGTCCTATTCTTTCGCTCTACAACTCCATTTTGTTGTGGAGTTCTAGGGCAAGAGAAATCATGGGCAATACCATTTTCTTTGAAGAACTCCTCAAAGAATTTGTTCTCAAATTCGCCACCATGATCACTTCTGACCTATATGATCTTGCACTCCTTCTCAGATTGGATCTGAGTGCAGAATTCAAAGAACACTGAATGAGACTCATCCTTGTGTTTCAAGAACTTTACCCATGTCCAGCGGCTATAATCATCTACGATGACTAATCCATATTTCTTCCCTCTGACAGATGCTGTTTTGACTGGGCCAAACAGATCAATGTGCAAGAGTTCTAACGGCCTTGAGGAAGAAACAACATTCTTAGACTTGAATGCAGGTCTGGAGAACTTGCCCTTCTGACATGCTTCACAAAGAGCATCTGATTTGTATTTCAGATTTGGGAGTCCTCTGACCAGATTTAGTTTGTTAATCTGAGAAATCTTTCTCAAACTAGCATGACCTAATCTTCTGTGCCAGACCCATTGCTCTTCAGAAACAGACATAAGGCAAGTCACCTTCTGCTTCTCAAGATCTGAAAGATCAATCTTATAAATGTTGTTCTTTCTCTTGCCTGTAAATAGGATTGAGCCATCCTTCTGACTTACAGCCTTGCAAGACTTTTGATTGAAGATTATATCATAACCATTGTCACTTAATTGACTTATGGACAATACGTTTGTTGCACCCCAAAATTTGTCCATCCTAATTTACATTTATCTGGCTTAGGCTTCGCATTTCATCTGCATACCTCTCCCCTAAGTCATCTAACACATCATGCATTTATTCATTAAAAATAATATTTGTTCATTAAATCAGTGATGATTGATTGAAGGCTTCAATTTGATCAGGGTTTGTTTTCACATCATTTAACCAAGAATATTTTTCTTATGGAGTTTGGATACAATTATGTGGAGCACTGCTAGAATTATTTTGTGATACGATAATTGGTGAATTCATTTAGTTATTGGTACATGTTGATGAGAGAAGACTTTTGAAATCTATTTGCAATGACTTTGTCAATCGTGAGGTTGACTTTTGACTAAGGTCATATTGACCCAACATCTTTGGTTATCATTCTAAGTGGGTTTTCGTCATTCAAGATCGCATATTGAAAAAGAAAGTTTTGGATTTTTAAAGATAAAAAGAAGTTCAGATTGTTAATTACAAGTTCAAAGATAACACCACAGTGCCATTACAAACCAATATCCTTACATCTAGTACATCCCATATCAATTCGAAAACAGAGTTTGAAAAAAGAAAAAATGCAGAGCTGCTGCCATATACCGTTCAGCCTACACAAATCAGCCCCACACTCAATATGACCCTACTGCACCAGCCTTCAAGACTCGCATCAGTTCCGAACCGGTTCGAGATCCTTCAACAAACCCGCGGCCACTTTCCTCATATCCATTTGTTAATACCCTGCAGCATACACACACACATCAGCCCTGCAAAAACAGAAAACTAACTTCCAAACAGTTATAACCCACCTATCAACAAACTTTCAACTAACAAATACTTCCCATAACTACCACCTAACTAATTTTCCAGTCACATAACAAACTTTCAGACTCACATAACTGTCATAACAACCCAAAACAATTTCAAACTAACCCCAACTAATTCTAACCGATTCGTAACAACCTAACTAAACCACCCTAACAGAATATAACAGAAAATCAAAGAGAGAACTGACCTCTATAAAACCCAGAATCATCATCACCTTCAAGCTCTCGATTCATTTCGACCTTCACTCTTTCATCTCCTTCACTCCACCATTTTTCATCTCCTTCACCATTCATATTCACTCTTCACCATTCTTCTTGAACCTTTCGTCTCTTCATTCTTCAATTTCTCAATCACCATATCTTCATCTTCAATCCACACAAAATCACCTGAACCTTCAAGAACACCACTGCTCTTCACGTTATCACCGCATCAACTTCACCAATCTTCAACCTCTCTGCAGAAAATCCACAATCAACAAGAACTTCAATCGATTCTCCAATTCGTCATCAGAAAAATCTAAAAGAAAATTCGGCAAAAAAAAGAAAAGAGAAGAAAGAATAAGGAACCTGTAACAGAAAGGATAACCGAATTCTCACCTTCATCATCTTCATTGATTCACCTCTCCAAAACTTCATCATCTTCTCGATCTGCTCCTCCACGTTTCACTATCGTCAATCGCCGTAACTCCTTCTTCAACGCATATTCACTAATTCAACTCAGCAATCATTAAAGACTCCGTTCAATCATCATCGGCACCAAATCGCCTTCATCGAATCAATCTTCTGCAAGTTCATCAATCATCATCATCTTCTACAATCTGCGACAAACGGCATTCAATAAGCTTCAACGCAGTGTTCAATTGGAAGAAAATGTCAAGATCGTTACCGATTCAAGCTTCTCAGTTCTTTGGCCTTTTCGAATTGTCGTCGCATCCACCGCCGGAGTGATCGGCTCCGGTAGGCGATACTTTGATGGAATCGGAGAAAGGTTGAACGTGAGAGGGTTGAGCGAGAGAGAAGAGCGCCGGTCCTTGAATCGGAGATGAGTTTTACTCCGGCGCCGCCGCGAGTTCACATGAGGAAGAGGACTCGGTCAAAGAAGCTCAAGAGGCACAAAAACGTAACCCTAATCCCAATCTGTTCTTTTTATGTAATTATTTTAATTAATCATTTTTCTCTTTTCTGATGACAATAAAATACATTTGGGCCGGATCTATACCATCACCCCCAGGTCCATGTTCCTTTCAAAAATGCTGTCAAGCTAAACAAAAATTTCTTGGGCCATAGTCACAAATCGCTCTGAGCCCATACGCTTTTTCTGAACAACAAAGAACATCACTTTGGGCTGGGCCCTGTGCGCCCTACTGTCCTTCACACCCTATATTTCAGTTTACACCCCCCAGTTTCAATTAATATTTTTAGGTTATATTAGTTTCTTGCCACTTTTTTTAATGAATAAAAGCTAATTTTTCTCCTATGAATTTTGAGACTTTAACATGATTTTGACATATAAAAATGATCATAACAATATTAGTTTAGGCTAACTCTCTTTTAATTCGTTTTGGTTAATTAGAATTCAATTTCCTTCATAAAAATCAATATAAAAAAAATAAATAGATCTTTTTAATTCATTTTGTATCATATTTTGAATCATTTGTTTTCATGTTTTGTGCTATACTTTCAAGTCATTCTTTTAGTCAAATTTGTACTAATTTTGTATCATGCTTACTTGTGATTCTTACTTGTAATTTCACTTGTATGTTCCTATAGATTTAGGACCTATAATCCATAACTTTTAGGCTTAGTCTTCTTTCCCTTAAAATCCTAACATTTAGGTATAATCATAACCTTAGGCTAGTTATTTCATTTTAGGCTAGTTTTCCTTCTTTTCCTTTTCAACTTTTAAAACATTAATAAAGGACGACGCGAATCATGCTAATGCCTTTTTTTAGTGTGAAAGAAATGATTGGGGCGTAGGCCCCGATGTATGTTCTTTCCCACTTAGCGGAAGAGAAATGATTGAGGCGTAGGCCTCGGTGTATTTCTTAACCGTTATTTAGAGAAACGATTGTGGCGTAGGCCTCGATGTGCATTCTCTAAATATTCAAAAATTGTATTTCATTTAGAGAAACGATTGTGGCGTAGGCCTCGATGTGCATTCTCTAATTATTCAAAAACTGTATTTTATTTAGAGAAACGATTGTGGCGTAGGCCTCGATGTGCATTCTCTAAATATTCAAAAACTCTCTTTTATGGCATGATTCAAGTCACAAATTAATTTCCCTTAAAAGACACCTAACCAAAACACTTCAAAATATCTAATAAAGGCTCAGAGCTAATCAAAGTGAGGAAGTGATGCGATGCCTTGTAGTAGGTTTTCGTCCATCATGGAATCACACATAAAAGACACAAACCAAATTTTCTCTCTTCTCTCTCTTGCCTCCGAGGCATTCTTTCTCTTGCCTTCAGGGCATTCTTCCTCCTAATCGGACACGTTATTTCCGCTCCATTCCCAGCTTAAGACTCCAGAGGTCGAGCAGCGGAGTGCGAATGTAACTGTTCAACTAAAAAACACAAAAACAAACAAAAACTAAAGAGCCGAACTACGGCGCTCTGATTCCTGAAAAGGATACGTAGGCATTAGGTCGCGGGGCCTAAGCGAGCACAACTATTTATAAACCTTATTTTCCCCGTGTTTCTTTTCTTTCATTTGCATGCATTCCCTTAGTAATTAAGCTTTAGATTTACACACCCTTTAGATAGCAACAAACATAGGTGGATACCATCGAGTACGATGGGCGTGAGGGGTGCTAGTACCTTCCCCTTGCGTAACCGACTCCCGTCCCTTATCTCTGGTCGCAAGACCTTCTCTTATCCTTATTCTAGGTTTTCTGATATTCCTTTCCCTTATGGGATAAATATATTGGTGGCGACTCTGTTCACATTTCGCGAGCGTGCGACAGCTGGCGACTCTGCTGGGGACGTGATAGACCTGTGCTGGTCCATTCTTAGCAAGTCGATCCTAGCCTCTGTTTGTTTCTTTTCTTTGGGTGTTTTTCTTTATTTGTTTATATGCTTACATCCTGTGTATATATGTTTGTATATCATGTTTATTCCTGTTTGCATATCATATTTACTTTCCGCATGCATCTGGACTATATTATGGGTCCCCGTGGGGACCATATATTTTCTCTGTTTGCAGGTTGGGTGGGATGTTCTATGAGGTAAAAGGCCCAATACCCAGGCCATGAGTGATACCTTAGGAAATAGGAATAGAGTGGCCATGACGGACAGAAGACGTATGTCTGATTGATCCGATCATGTATCCACGGACAGAGCTTGGTTGAAAGAGGCAATATCGTATGATTACGCCTACTTTCAATCCTCTGTTGGCTTTTTGACCTACCTTATACTAGATCACACCTGTGAGAGGGGTTGGGAATTTTGTTTTGCAGGAAAACATGCCTCCATCCTACCTTAAACCATTCAGACTATCTATCATAATCAACGTCGAACCTCTGAATCTGGAGGTTTGACCTTATGTGACTTTTGCAAAGGTTATCTATCAGAATCAACGTCGAACCTCTGAATCTAGAGGGTTTGACCATCTTTGACTTATGCACAAGCTATTTATTCAGAAAGCAACGTCGAACCTCTGAATCTGGAGGATTCGACCATATCTTATTGACCATGAGAAGTTGTTATCCAAGAGGCCTTGATCCTTGATCCTGATTTATGTTGCATTTGCATCATCATTAACATTTTGCATTCATGCCTGTGCATTCATGGTTACCAATACTCTTACCTATTTCTCTCCATCAGATCAGTCAAGACGATTCCTCCACACCGATATCTGACAAGAGCTCACAGAAGAAGAATTATGGAGAACTATGAACAAGATCAGGCTGCCATTAGAGAAGAGATGGACCAAATGAAAGGCAAGGTCGATGCTATCCTGGAAGCTATCCAAGCCTTGCGAACTGAAAGGGTTCCTGCTACACAAGAGATTCCCGTTGTTGGTAACCAAGCTGCTGCTAGCCAACTTGAGGTCGTTCCACCTTCTTCTACTCCATTTGAGTTCCAAGCAAGGACTAATGCTACTCTTGGGATGCCATTCAACTTCATGACTGTTGATACCCTTGGAGCTCCAAACCAAGGTGGGACTATACCCGTGACTTCTAGAGCAATGACTATGGCTGATCCCGTCTTCCCACTCCCTGTGCCACCTTCTCAAACAGAGATTCCTATTCCTGCTTTCTGTGGTACTCGTTCTGCTAACCCAGAAATGCAAACAATACCAACTGCTGAAAGAGCTCGACCCGTTGAGAAATCCGCTGAGAAGTACAAAATCCTTGAGGAAAGAATTCGAGCCATTGAAGGATTTAGTGCCTATGGGATGGATGCTGAGGATATGTGTCTAGTTCCTAATCTGGTTGTCCCTCCTAAGTTCAAGACTCCCGACTTTCAGAAGTACAAGGGTTTGAGTTGTCCAAAGAGCCATATCATCATGTACTGTCGTAAGATGGCTTCTCACATTCACAATGACTCGTTGCTCATCCATTGCTTTCAAGATAGCTTGTCTGGGGCATCTCTGAACTGGTATATGAATCTGGAGCGTAATAGAATCCGATCTTGGAAGGATTTGTCTGATGCTTTCCTCAAGCAATATCAGTATAACATTGACATGGCACCGACTAGGTTGCAACTTCAAAATCAAGTGCAAAGGACCAATGAGACATTCAAAGAGTATGCTCAGAGGTGGAGAGAAACGGCTGCTCAGGTTAATCCACCACTTTCTGAATCTGAACTGGTTGATATGTTCATGAACACTCTTCAGGGGCACTACTATGAAAGGATGGTGGGTAGTGTTTCTTCTGGCTTCTCCGATCTAGTCAGGATTGGTGAAAGAATTGAGAATGGTTTGAAAATTGGTAAGATCCAGAATCCCGCCAATGCTGCTGCTGCAAACCAATATGGGTACAAGAAACCTCAGGGTAACTTTGTCAAGAAGAAAGAAGGCGAGACCAGTGCCACCTATGCTCAAGATCAAGCTCCTTGCTATCGAGTGGCCGCCACCGCCCCTCAAGCTTATGTGGCACCTGTTGGTCAACAACCTTGGGTCCCTTATCAACAATATGTCCAACAACAACAACAAGGTTTCCAACAACAAGGTTATCAGCAGAGACAAGGTCAACAGAGGCAGAATAGGCCTAAAAGGGTGTATGATCGTGTACCAATGACCTATAGCCAACTTCTCGCCGCCTTGCTTGATCAAAAACTGATTCAATTAGCTGAAGCGAGGCCTCCTCCTGATCCTCTCCCTCCAAATTACAAGATTAATGCCAAGTGTGAATTCCACTCTGGAGGATCTGGTCACACCACTGAAGAGTGCAGAGTTCTCAAAGACAAGGTTCAGGATCTGCTTGATGCAAAGGAGATTACATTCACACCTGCGGCACCTAATGTGGTCAACAATCCCATGCCACCTCACAATGGAGCTTCCACCAGTGGAACATGAAGACTTTTATGTTTGTCAGAAAACATTTCATTTGCATTAGAATAAGGCCAAACTTGCCATTGTATAGATTTCTCTAGTATTCTCAATTGTACTATTTTCGTTGTTATCAAGTACTTCTCATTGTAAGAAACTCATTTTGTTTGAATAAATAAAAATAATGTAATATACATGTTTTTCTCAAATCATTTCATCTTTGTCATTATGTTCATTGATATTCAACTCATCTGTCTTAAGCAACTAAAAAAAAGGAGAATGATGAAAAATCAAAAACACATGAACTACTAATTGTATGCTTTTGGAACAAAGATCCTGCTGATGATGTACAGGCATTGTTTCAATTCCTAAACACCAGAGTTATAAGGGAGTGAAACCTTCGTCAACCCCTTTTGAGCCTAAGGAGTAGTAGTTTCTTTTCAAAAATACAAAACCCTCAATTTTAACCAGGGGCAGGGTAGTCTTCAGTTAGTGCGACCGAGCGTTCAACTTTCAGGTATTCCATCAAAGGATCAATCATATTTCAGATCTCACAACAAAAAAGGGAAGAGCACAATCCACAATGGATGTCTCTCATTCACTAAGAAGAAGGCAATCACAACCTTTTCTTCAAGTCAATCACAAAAGTCATACAACTTGTTCCCGAACGAGACAAAAAAGGGTGAAAAGAAAGTTATGAATCATGATAAGAAAGAAAGAAATAATAGCCCGCTAAGTCAAAAAAAAGAAAATAAAAGCTTTGAAGCAAATGACTTAGGCAAAAATTAGGGCATATCCCGCTGGACAACGAAAACCAAATTCAAAAGAAACTCTTTGTCCAGGCAAAAGTTAGGGAAAGTAAAAAACAAAGCAAAAGAAAAATCCTCCAAGGGACAAGTTGTTGTGACCATCAACAAAAGAATCAAAGGGTGGCTGCCACCTCCGCCAAAGCCATAAAGGATCCTCATCCATCACAATCCTTCCTGAAAAGTGAATACTCGTGTCGACCTAGCTGAACGTAGGACTGGAGAACATCACGAAGAAGGGGTGGGTTAAGTAGAACTTGAGCCTTTATCCTTTGTTTCTCAAACCGTGAACCCGGCCACGTTACAACCCTCAAAAGTCCTAATTGAAGCAGGGTTCGTTCCGAAAGCATACAAACTGTAAAATCATGTCAAACTGACTCCTAATGTTGTTGTGTCATTTGTGTTCGTATCAGTACAACATTTTGACAAATAAAACTTTTCTTTGAGATTAACATGTGCATTGCATTCTCATTATCCTTTTCAAAACAGAATTGTCTCTAACTTGAAAGTAAGTACTTGATACCAAGGAAAGTTCAACATTGAAATTCCATCGAGTAATCTTACGAAGGCAAAGGTTAGTCATCTACTGAGCAAATATCTGAAGAATCCATTTGGTGAAAGAGTTCCTTTCAATCTGGGGCATTCGTTCCATAATCAACACTGGGGCAGTCCATCGCAAATCTCCATGATTCAAGCATTATCAAAGTTCTATCTCAAGAGATCATACAAGCTGGGGCAAGCTAGTAACAATTCATCTCTTCATCTTCAATCAAGTGTCAGATATCAAGACAAGTGTCGAGGAGTCAAGCTAAACACCTCACCTTCACCAACAATTTCACAAGCAATGACTTTTCCGCAAGGGCACACTCCATTCACTCCTTATATCCTGGAAGCAATCATTCCATTCATCATCATACATGCATCATGCATATCATTGCATTCTCATTATCATTTTTTCCACATGATCCAATCATCAATAAAGCAGGGGCATCTACCCTACCTTGACTCTCAAACAGAATTTCAGAACTCCGCCTAATCTATTCCACAAAGCAGAAATCATAATCAATCAGTACACTGCATATAGAATTCATTGCATTGCATCTCCAGAAGTGCATAAAACAAATCAAGCATTGCATGCGAAGCATAAGCCAAGTTACTCATCAGATGAGGTCCCTACAAAGTATTCAAGTTGATATTCCACTAGATCACTCAGAGTTACCATTGTGGTGTCATCTCCCAAAGTCAATCGTGTTCATCCTTCTTCAACCCAGAGTTGATATTTTTGTGTTCAACCCAGAGTTGATTTTCCTTTCATCTTTTAACCCCGAGTTAATTATCTTTTCTCACTCAACCCAGAGTTGACAGTTATCTTTTCTCTCTTTCCCACTCAACCCAGAGTTGACGGTTATCCTTTATTCAATCCAGAATTGATTTCACCTTTTCCCACTCAACCCAGAGTTGACGGTTATCTTTTATTCAACCCAGAGTTGATCCTTGTCTTTCTTTCCCACTCAACCCAGAGTTGACGGTTATCTTTTATTCAACCCAGAGTTGACCTCTTTCCCACTCAACCCAGAGTTGACGGTTATCCTTTTTCAATCCAGAGTTGATATTTTACTTCTCAACCCAGAGTTGACGGTTATCCTTTGTTCGATCCAGAATTGATTATTTCTCTTTCCCACTCAACCCAAAGTTGACGGTTATCCTTTATCCTTCTCCCCACTCAACCCAGAGTTGACGGTTATCTTTTATTCTTCCTTCCCACTCAACCCAGAGTTGACGGTTATCCTTTATCCTTTTTCCCACTCAACCCAGAGTTGACGGTTATCTTTTGTCTTTTCCCACTCAACCCAGAGTTGACGGTTATCTTATTTCTTTCCCACTCAACCCAGAGTTGACGGTCATCCTCTATTCAATCCAGAATTGATTATCCTTTTCCCACTCAACCCAGAGTTGACGGTTATCTTTTATTCTTCCTTCCCACTCAACCCAGAGTTGACGGTTATCTTTTATCCTTTTTCCCACTCAACCCAGAGTTGACGGTTATCCTTTATCTTTCTCCCCACTCAACCCAGAGTTGACGGTTATTACTTGTTGATTTCTTTTCCCACTCAACCCAGAGTTGACGGTTATCTTTTATCCTTTTTCCCACTCAACCCAGAGTTGACGGTTATCCTTTATCCTTCTCCCCACTCAACCCAGAGTTGACGGTTATTACTTGTTGATTTCTTTTCCCCACTCAACCCTGAGTTGACGGTTATCCTTTTTTCCCTCTCACCCAGAGTTGACGGTTATCTTTTGTCTTTTCCCACTCAACCCAGAGTTGACGGTTATCCCTTTTTCAACCCAGAGTTGACGGCTATCTTTTCTCCTTTCCCACTCAACCCAGAGTTGACGGTTATCCTTTGTTCATCTTTCCCACTCAACCCAGAGTTGACGGTCACCTTTTCTCTTTCCCACTCAACCCAGAGTTGACAGTTATCTTTTCTCATTTCCCACTCAACCCAGAGTTGACGGTTATCCCTTATTCAATCCAGAATTGCTTTCTTTCCCACTCAACCCAGAGTTGACGGATATCTTTTGTCGTTTCTCACCCAACCCAGAGTTGATAGTTATTTCTGATTGCTCATCTTCCCTCTTATCCAACCCAGAGTTGGCCTGCCCTTTATTCTTCGACCCAGAGTCGACCCACTATTCTTCTCCGACCCGGAGTTAATGTTTATTTCATTTCTAACCCAGAGTTAATTTGTTCAACCCAGAGTTGATATGATCTTCCCCAGTGGATTTGACGTTATTCTTTTCTCCAGTGGATCTTATCCCTCATCAGGCAAATTTTCAGGTTCACTTGGTATTTAATCTTCTTCTACCTCGAATGCTCGAAAGGCCAGCGCCAATCTCACTTTCAGGTTTAAGACGATTAAATAGGGGCAGCTGTTGCACCCCAAAATTTGTCCATCCTAATTTACATTTATCTGGCTTAGGCTTCGCATTTCATCTGCATACCTCTCCCCTAAGTCATCTAACACATCATGCATTTATTCATTAAAAATAATATTTGTTCATTAAATCAGTGATGATTGATTGAAGGCTTCAATTTGATCAGGGTTTGTTTTCACATCATTTAACCAAGAATATTTTTCTTATGGAGTTTGGATACAATTATGTGGAGCACTGCTAGAATTATTTTGTGATACGATAATTGGTGAATTCATTTAGTTATTGGTACATGTTGATGAGAGAAGACTTTTGAAATCTATTTGCAATGACTTTGTCAATCGTGAGGTTGACTTTTGACTAAGGTCATATTGACCCAACATCTTTGGTTATCATTCTAAGTGGGTTTTCGTCATTCAAGATCGCATATTGAAAAAGAAAGTTTTGGATTTTTAAAGATAAAAAGAAGTTCAGATTGTTAATTACAAGTTCAAAGATAACACCACAGTGCCATTACAAACCAATATCCTTACATCTAGTACATCCCATATCAATTCGAAAACAGAGTTTGAAAAAAGAAAAAATGCAGAGCTGCTGCCATATACCGTTCAGCCTACACAAATCAGCCCCACACTCAATATGACCCTACTGCACCAGCCTTCAAGACTCGCATCAGTTCCGAACCGGTTCGAGATCCTTCAACAAACCCGCGGCCACTTTCCTCATATCCATTTGTTAATACCCTGCAGCATACACACACACACATCAGCCCTGCAAAAACAGAAAACTAACTTCCAAACAGTTATAACCCACCTATCAACAAACTTTCAACTAACAAATACTTCCCATAACTACCACCTAACTAATTTTCCAGTCACATAACAAACTTTCAGACTCACATAACTGTCATAACAACCCAAAACAATTTCAAACTAACCCCAACTAATTCTAACCGATTCGTAACAACCTAACTAAACCACCCTAACAGAATATAACAGAAAATCAAAGAGAGAACTGACCTCTATAAAACCCAGAATCATCATCACCTTCAAGCTCTCGATTCATTTCGACCTTCACTCTTTCATCTCCTTCACTCCACCATTTTTCATCTCCTTCACCATTCATATTCACTCTTCACCATTCTTCTTGAACCTTTCGTCTCTTCATTCTTCAATTTCTCAATCACCATATCTTCATCTTCAATCCACACAAAATCACCTGAACCTTCAAGAACACCACTGCTCTTCACGTTATCACCGCATCAACTTCACCAATCTTCAACCTCTCTGCAGAAAATCCACAATCAACAAGAACTTCAATCGATTCTCCAATTCGTCATCAGAAAAATCTAAAAGAAAATTCGGCAAAAAAAAGAAAAGAGAAGAAAGAATAAGGAACCTGTAACAGAAAGGATAACCGAATTCTCACCTTCATCATCTTCATTGATTCACCTCTCCAAAACTTCATCATCTTCTCGATCTGCTCCTCCACGTTTCACTATCGTCAATCGCCGTAACTCCTTCTTCAACGCATATTCACTAATTCAACTCAGCAATCATTAAAGACTCCGTTCAATCATCATCGGCACCAAATCGCCTTCATCGAATCAATCTTCTGCAAGTTCATCAATCATCATCATCTTCTACAATCTGCGACAAACGGCATTCAATAAGCTTCAACGCAGTGTTCAATTGGAAGAAAATGTCAAGATCGTTACCGATTCAAGCTTCTCAGTTCTTTGACCTTTTCGAATTGCCGTCGCATCCACCGCCGGAGTGATCGGCTCCGGTAGGCGATACTTTGATGGAATCGGAGAAAGGTTGAACGTGAGAGGGTTGAGCGAGAGAGAAGAGCGCCGGTCCTTGAATCGGAGATGAGTTTTACTCCGGCGCCGCCGCGAGTTCACATGAGGAAGAGGACTCGGTCAAAGAAGCTCAAGAGGCACAAAAACGTAACCCTAATCCCAATCTGTTCTTTTTATGTAATTATTTTAATTAATCATTTTTCTCTTTTCTGATGACAATAAAATACATTTGGGCCGGATCTATACCATCACCCCCAGGTCCATGTTCCTTTCAAAAATGCTGTCAAGCTAAACAAAAATTTCTTGGGCCATAGTCACAAATCGCTCTGAGCCCATACGCTTTTTCTGAACAACAAAGAACATCACTTTGGGCTGGGCCCTGTGCGCCCTACTGTCCTTCACACCCTATATTTCAGTTTACACCCCCCAGTTTCAATTAATATTTTTAGGTTATATTAGTTTCTTGCCACTTTTTTTAATGAATAAAAGCTAATTTTTCTCCTATGAATTTTGAGACTTTAACATGATTTTGACATATAAAAATGATCATAACAATATTAGTTTAGGCTAACTCTCTTTTAATTCGTTTTGGTTAATTAGAATTCAATTTCCTTCATAAAAATCAATATAAAAAAAATAAATAGATCTTTTTAATTCATTTTGTATCATATTTTGAATCATTTGTTTTCATGTTTTGTGCTATACTTTCAAGTCATTCTTTTAGTCAAATTTGTACTAATTTTGTATCATGCTTACTTGTGATTCTTACTTGTAATTTCACTTGTATGTTCCTATAGATTTAGGACCTATAATCCATAACTTTTAGGCTTAGTCTTCTTTCCCTTAAAATCCTAACATTTAGGTATAATCATAACCTTAGGCTAGTTATTTCATTTTAGGCTAGTTTTCCTTCTTTTCCTTTTCAACTTTTAAAACATTAATAAAGGACGACGCGAATCATGCTAATGCCTTTTTTTAGTGTGAAAGAAATGATTGGGGCGTAGGCCCCGATGTATGTTCTTTCCCACTTAGCGGAAGAGAAATGATTGAGGCGTAGGCCTCGGTGTATTTCTTAACCGTTATTTAGAGAAACGATTGTGGCGTAGGCCTCGATGTGCATTCTCTAAATATTCAAAAATTGTATTTCATTTAGAGAAACGATTGTGGCGTAGGCCTCGATGTGCATTCTCTAATTATTCAAAAACTGTATTTCATTTAGAGAAACGATTGTGGCGTAGGCCTCGATGTGCATTCTCTAAATATTCAAAAACTCTCTTTTATGGCATGATTCAAGTCACAAATTAATTTCCCTTAAAAGACACCTAACCAAAACACTTCAAAATATCTAATAAAGGCTCAGAGCTAATCAAAGTGAGGAAGTGATGCGATGCCTTGTAGTAGGTTTTCGTCCATCATGGAATCACACATAAAAGACACAAACCAAATTTTCTCTCTTCTCTCTCTTGCCTCCGAGGCATTCTTTCTCTTGCCTTCAGGGCATTCTTCCTCCTAATCGGACACGTTATTTCCGCTCCATTCCCAGCTTAAGACTCCAGAGGTCGAGCAGCGGAGTGCGAATGTAACTGTTCAACTAAAAAACACAAAAACAAACAAAAACTAAAGAGCCGAACTACGGCGCTCTGATTCCTGAAAAGGATACGTAGGCATTAGGTCGCGGGGCCTAAGCGAGCACAACTATTTATAAACCTTATTTTCCCCGTGTTTCTTTTCTTTCATTTGCATGCATTCCCTTAGTAATTAAGCTTTAGATTTACACACCCTTTAGATAGCAACAAACATAGGTGGATACCATCGAGTACGATGGGCGTGAGGGGTGCTAGTACCTTCCCCTTGCGTAACCGACTCCCGTCCCTTATCTCTGGTCGCAAGACCTTCTCTTATCCTTATTCTAGGTTTTCTGATATTCCTTTCCCTTATGGGATAAATATATTGGTGGCGACTCTGTTCACATTTCGCGAGCGTGCGACAACGTTATGCGTTAATCCTTCTACAAGAAGTACATTAGTTATGGAAGGAGAGTTACCAAGACTTATGGTTCCAGAGCCAATGATTTTGCCCTTCTGATCTCCTCCAAACTTTACTTCTCCACCTGGTTTAAGCACCAGGTCTTGGAATGTAGACCTTCTTCCCGTCATGTGTCGCGAGCACCCAGAGTCCAGGTACCATGACATTTTGCTTTTTGTCCTCTTTTCCGCCAAGGATATCTGCAACAGAAATTATCTTCTCCTTAGTTACCCACAATTTCTTGGGTCCTTTCTTGTTAGTTCTTCTCAAGTTCTGATTGAACTTGGGTTTAGCAAAATATTTAACAGGAGGAACAACATGATATTCTTTAGGTTTGTCAGCATGATATTTCTTAGGATGTGTCACATGCTTCTTGGTGTGAACAGTGTTAAACTTCTGTGCATGTGAAGTGAGCCTAATATCATGTGCATGGCCATATTTGAACTGATCATACAATGGCTTGTATGTGATTTTCAGATCATCAATAGGTTCAAATTTATGTGAGGTATCACCCTCATAGCCAAAACCAAACCTTCTATTTCCAGAAACACCATATATCATAGAAGCAAGATGACTTCTGCCAATACTTCTAGATAAGAACTTTCTGAAGCTCGAGTCATATTCTTTCAGAATATGATTCATGCTAGGAATGGAATTTTCTGTTTCAGAAGGAGATCCACTATCTTTGGATAGATTTAAAACTTTTTCCTTCAGTTCAGAATTTTCCACTTCCAGCTTCTTAGTTTCAAATTCAAACTGCTTCTTCAGCTTTTTGTATTTGATACTAAGATGAGCCTTGAGTTCCAGAAGTTCTGTTAAACTGGAAACTAACTCTTCTCTAGATAGTTCAGAAAATACCTCTTTAGAATCTGATTCTAATGTAGATTCTGATCCATCATCTTCTGTAGCCATCAGCGCGAAGTTGGCTTGTTCTCCTTCTGATTCTGATTCAGAATCATCCCATGTTGCCATAAGACCTTTCTTCTTATGAAACTTCTTCTTGGGATTCTCCTTCTGAAGTTTTGGACACTCATTCTTGTAATGTCCAGGCTCATTGCACTCATAGCAGACAACCTTCTTCTTGTCAGATCTTCTGTCACCAGAAGATTCTCCTCGTTCAAATTTCTTTGAACTTCTGAAGCTTCTGAACTTCCTTTGCTTGCTCTTCTAGAGTTGGTTTACCCTTCTGGAGATCATGGACAGTTCATCTTCTTCTTCAGATTCTGATTCTTCAGGATCTTCTTCTCTAGCCTGAAAAGCGTTAATGCATTTTTTAACATTAGATTTTAATGCAATAGACTTACCTTTCTTCTGAGGCTCGTTTGCATTCAGCTCTATTTCATGGCTTCTCAAGGCACTGATAAGCTCTTCCAAAGAAACTTCATTCAGATTCTTTGCAATCTTGAATGCTGTTACCATTGGACCCCATCTTCTGGGTAAGCTTCTGATAATCTTCTTTACATGATCAGCCTTGGTGTAGCCTTTATCCAAAACTCTTAATCCAGCAGTTAGCGTTTGAAATCTTGAGAACATCCTCTCAATGTTTTCATCATCCTCCATCTTGAAGGCTTCGTATTTCTGGATTAGAGCAAGAGCTTTAGTCTCCTTGACTTGAGCATTTCCCTCATGGGTCATTTTCAATGACTCATATATATCATAGGCAGTTTCCCTGTTAGATATCTTCTCATACTCAGCATGAGAGATAGCATTCAGCAAAACAGTCCTACATTTATGATGATTCTTGAAAAGCTTCTTCTGATCATCATCCATTTCTTGCCTTGTAAGCCTTACGCCACTAGCTTTCAATGGATGTTTGTAACCATCCATCAGAAGATCCCATAGTTCACCATCTAGACCAAGAAAGTAACTTTCTAGTTTCCAGTATTCAAAGTTTTCACCATCAAATACTGGTGGTCTAGTGTAACCATTGTTACCATTGTATTGCTCAACAGAGCCAGATGTAGATTCAGGTGGATCTGTTGGAATTTCACCAGCCATCTTTTACTGAAGCGTTTTTCTCTTCCTGAATCTTTTCTAAACACGGTTAAGTGCTTGCACCTTAGAACCGGCGCTCTGATGTCAATTGAAGGATAGAAAAACACTTAGAAAGGGGGGGTTTGAATAAGTGTAGTTTAAAAACTTGAATGATAAAAACAATTTGCACAGTTATTTTTATCCTGGTTCGTTGTTAACTAAACTACTCCAGTCCACCCCCACGGAGTGATTTACCTGACTTGAGGATTTAATCCACTAATCGCAACATATTACAATGGTTTTCCACTTAGCCCACGACTAAGTCTTCTAGAGTATCCTGATCACAACTGTTAGACGCTGGCCTATAGATCTAGAGGGGGGGTGAATAGATCTCACTAAGTTTTTACAGATTTTTCTACAGACTCGAGCGAAAGCGGTTCTGAATCGACTTGCGTCTATTCTAGACCGCTATTGCAAAGGTCGTATGTGTTTCAAAACCAAAAAGTAAGTGGAATTGATGGTGGAGTAATATGATAGCTAACCAATACGTCTAACAACTGAAATCCAATTAACTTCTAGATTGACAACTTTGATTTTCAATGCAGTAAGATTGGATTAAGCAAAAACACAAACACTTGGTGATACGTTCAAATTGATAGTGATTCAAGTTGTGGTGAATTGTGATGTTTGTGCAGAACTTTAATTCACAATTTTAACACTCGAATCGTTGATCAATTTTGCACTTATAACCAATTATGAACAGAAAGTAAAAGAGAAAGTAAAAGCGACAAGAACACGATATTTGTTTAGGCAGTTCGTCGATCGTCCTCGCTACGACTACGTCTGCCCCCAATTCCAAATTGAAATTGGGTAATCTTTCATTAATGTTGAAAGTAGTATATACAAAGAAGATAACAAAGCGATAAACGATAAACCAATTATGTCGATCCTTTGAATCTTCTTCCCCCTTAATCTTGAGTCAGATCAAGGTTATCCAAGAGCTTCACTTTGATTCCCTTCTGCAGTGTCTTGATTCCTTGAACTCCCCGTTCCTCAATCGTTACACTCAGCCGAATCCTCAATGAACGCCTCTTGATAAAAACCCCCAAGAACCACCCGTCGTGGAGGACAAAACCCGCAGATTTTATTCACCAACAAACCCCACGAACCTTCACCCACTAGGAATCTTCAATTCCGTTCCATGGACGTTATCGAACTCATCACTAACCCGCAACGCAAGAATGATTATGTGTAATTGTGTTGGAGATGATGAAGAACGAAGATGAGAAGCGTTTGTGTATCTTTCAGTCGTTGGTGTTGCTGAATAATTAACCCTTGCACAATATATATGATTGCATAGCAGTTGGAATCAAGAATAACTGAATTTTGGACTTTCTTGATCAGTTAGGTCGACCTCTTGTAGAGGTTAGGTCGACCTAGCAGTGCTTGCTGAATTTTGCTCCCAGTTAGGTCGACCTGTTGAAGGAGTAGGTCGACCAGAATCCTCTTCTGGTGCGTTCTGGGAACATTTTCTCAGATTAGGTCGACCTAGTTGCTATGTAGGTCGACCTAACAGACTGATATGAAGATTTCTTCATTTTGAGTCGACCTGAATGGTCTATGAGTCGACCTAGCAGAAGTATATGGATTTTCCTTCATTTTAGGTCGACCTAGGTTGACAGTAGGTCGACCTAACTGCTGATTTTCTGCATTTTTCATGTCCAGCTTGTGTTGAGTCGACTTATATGCATAGTGGATCACCTTGTGCTTTCATGAGTGATCAAATTCTTCCTTGTTGTTTGAATGCTCATTTGAGTTTGCCATAAATCAAAAACATCTTTGAGTGTACTCTTGTATTCACAAACTCCCCCTTTTTGATGATGGCAAACCAATACTCAAGAGCTTTGGTAGTAAGTGACAAGGCTCCCCCGTACATCCAGATGAAGACTCAACAAGGCTCCCCCGTACATCCAGCATCTATCTCTCAACCAAGAAGTCTCTTCACAAAGCTCCCCCGTACACTCAGCATCTATTGTATTTATCTCCCCCTTTGACAACATCAAAAAGAGAAACAAGAAAACAGAGTAGGAGAGTAACAAGAGAAATAAAGAATACCGATAGTCATAGAGATAAATAACATGTAAATGGTGAAATCATAAGAACTAAACATGTTTTAAAGAAAACCAGCAACATACATAGTAGTCCAAGATATTAATAAAAGACAACAAAGAGTATTACATCATATAATGTTTTAACAAAAAGAACTTAATGACATGAAATGCAATGAAATGATGATATGATAAACGATATGTCCTAACGCCTGCCCCTTCTTCCTCTTCCTCTTTGAAATGTGTGAGGTCGATCTTCTTCAACCTGTTCCAACAAATCCAGCACAGACATATTAAGAGTGTTGAAGCTCTGGCTGATGTTAGCATGACGATGCAATGCCGTTTCCTCAAATTGATTCTGCCTCAATATGGAGTTGGATGCAAACGTCTCAAAATCGTTCCTTTGTTCCTGAACCAAGCCGTACAGAGATTGGTATTGCCGTTGTTGTTCCTCATATCTATCTTGTTGAAGCTGCTGCATCGTTTGAAATTGAAGCTGTTGAGTTTCAAAGTTCTGCTGTTGTTGAAGTTGCATAGCTTCAAGCATAGATATTATGTTAGATTGATCAGGAGGAGGTGGAGCAGTGTATCCCCAAGGAACTTCTTCCTGTTGAGACGGAACATATTGCCAATTTGGATCTGTGTCATGAGCTATGTCTTCCATGGTTTGATCCTCCTCATTTGCTATTTCTTGATCGTTTCCCTCTTCCTCATTTCCTACGTTGTTTCCAAACTCCGTAGGATCATCATAGTTGTAGATAACCTTCCCTGTTCCTTTTTGAATGAGATAATATGTCTTCCTCACAGGATTCCAATGATATCCCATAAGAGTCAAGGTGGTTTGTGAGAATTCCTGGGATTGATGTACGCGAGTGTAGTGTAAGTGATCAAGTCGCATACCAAAGTGATTGACAATTGTTTGAATGATTGAACCATAACATAGGGCTGTAGTTTTCTGTTTAACTTCATGAAACCTAGCAGCAAGGAAGTGAGGCCAGTGTAAACGCGTTCTGTTTTGCAGCAGATACATGAGCACCACTTCATTTCTTTCAATTCTTGAATATCCTCCAGCCCTTGGTCGAATGATTCTTGAGATTACCCAGTTCAAGAGTCTAGGATCTCGCTTCAAATGACCAGCTATTATTGTTTCATTTGGTCTATCAAATACGGAAGGATCTTTGAGGATTGACTTCATGTAGGCCTCATGATCATAGATTCCCGGTACATCCCCGTCTACCATACGGAGTTCATCACCAACGATTGTCAGACCAAAAATACTAATCCAGACCCGTTTGTCAACAACATGCGATCTAGATCCCATTTTGAAACGGAAGTTACAACCGTCTCCTTTTGTAAATCCTGCATAGAAGGCCCTAACGGTATTCTCACAGTACGGGGTATCACATTGCAATAAGGGGTGAATATTTTGATGTTCAATTAACGCAGCGACATCAGGGATATGCATGTTTTCGACAAGATTTGGATCATAAGTATATTGCTTAACTATTTTCCTTTTCATCTGCCACTTCTCAAAGTTTTCTCTACAATCAGGATGAACAAGAGCACTTACCGGTTGAGATGATGAACTGGAAGCAATTTCCTTTCCTTTTCTTGATTTTGGAGGCATGGTTGGAGATGCTTTGAGTGAGAGAGGGATGATTTTTGACAATTTTGAGTTTGAGGAATTAGGGTTAGCCGTACCAAAAGAGATGAGAATGAGAGGGAATGCAAGAATGGAATGTTTTGAATGCATGATATTGGGTCGGGTCGACCTAACAGGCCCAAATATGGAAAAGTTTACGCAGTAGGTCGACCTAAAGTGAAGCTGGGTCGACCTAACAGAAGTAGCAATACAAATGACCAAATTAGGTCGACCTAATTTGTGAGTAGGTCGACGCAACTGGACCTTTTTGGTTTTTCTAAAGAAGCTTCTTATGTAGGTCGACTCAAATACAGGGTAGGTCGACCTAAGTTGCTTTCAATGATGAAAATGCCTTAGAAATGTTTCTATATGATGTTTTTTTTTTGTTTTGTCATTTGCTTGAATGCACAACCATTGTATGTTATGAATGAAATGATGAACACATATACATAAGTATTTGAGAAGAGTAGATAAGAGCACATGAAGTCACTATAAGCATGTTAATTGATAGCATATTATAGTATCAATATAATTTTTGGAAGTGAACAATAAACATTTTACCGCTTTCTCAATATGTAGGTGTTTTGTCATCATTGTGTGGAGTCTTCTTGTCAGTGTGCCATACTCCTAGATTTGATAATGAATTGTTTTGATGGAATGTTTCACAGGTTGATTCTTGCGAAAAACTTATCTAGTATCAATTACTCGATGTTCTCCCGGAAGCGGGACATAGTCCCAAACAATATTCTGCTAAGAATAGGTTTAAAATCTCTTTGCAATGCAACTTGCCAATTTGCACACCAAGTACTGCGTCCTATGTGTTTCTCGGAATATCTGTATTTGTAATGTATCTCATACATTTGCTATGGCTAGGACACCTACATTTCCTTTGCCAAGTATTATTCTTCAAACTGTCTTCATAGATGACATACCAAAATTTGTATGTCTTCCTATATGTGTCTTGAGCACCATCTATCAAGGAACTACCACCGTTCGGCGATGTCAAGACACTTTTCCTGCGAGATTAAATTAGAGTGGAAGGTCCCCAATCTTCATTGGGTCCTGGATGGTGAGTACACAATTTGTTGCACTTAGGCAACCATTGAAATACTCCTTTAGGAACTAAAATTCTCCTAAATTTGCATTTTTCAATGGTATGTCCCTTTTTGCAACAATAATGACAGGTAATATGATGAGAATATGGAGTTTTGCTAGTTGATACTTTTGGTACAAAAGTGTATTTACTATATAAAGGAGTATACGATCTTTTGGACTTGTTTGGATCAACTGCAAAAGTCACTTTTGGTTGTAGAGCCTTGTCTAACTTGGCTTTTAGATCTCTCACATCTTTTTGCCAAATGTGACATGTCTCACAACCAAACCATGATGTAGGATCTAATTCAACTTTGTCCTTTTGAATGTCTAGCATAGATTGTTTTAAAGCTTCCATATCCCTTTCGGTTTTCTCAACTTTTGATTCAAGATATGAAAAAATTTTCTTATTTGAGGCCAAAAGTTTGAAAGCTTTAATTGCATCTCTATGTAATTCTTCAAAAGCAAGTTTTAGTTGAGAATGAGATACCTTATCTACGAGTTCAGGTTTAAGATGACTTACAGCTTTCTTTTTCTTGTTTTGATGAGCCATGAAACATAGGTTTGCTGATTCTTCTTCATCGCTTGACGAGCTTTCACTAGATGAATCACTTTCCCATGCTATGTAAGCTCTTTTAGATTTGTTATGACCTTTGCTTTGGTTCTTCTCCCTTTCTTTCTTAAGGTATGGACAATCCGGTTTGTAGTGACCGGCTTTCCCACAATTGAAGCAAAGACCTTTGATCTTTCCTTTGTTGTCGTCATCTTGTTTGAACATGTTTGATTGCTTTCTATAGTTGATCAATCCTTTGTCGGAATGTTTTGCTCCATTTTTCTTTAGATATTTGTTGTATCTTCGCACAAACAGTCCCATTTCCTCATCATCGGAGTCTTCGTCATCACTTGTGTCACTATCCTTTGGCTCTCGTTTTGAGGTCTTGGAGCTCGAAGCTTTTAGAGCTATTGACTTCTTCTCTACCTCTTTCTCCATGTTCTTTTCTTTCTTTGTCCTCTTCTCATGCATGTCAAGGCATTTAAGATGCTGTTCATGTTCCTCTAGTTTACCAAAAAGAGTGGTAATGTCTAAAGTGTTGAGATCATTTGCTTCCTTAATTGCTGTAACTTTGGGCTGCCATTCCCTGTTCAAACACCTTAAGATTTTGTTAGTAGCAACTGCATTGGAAACAGGTCTATCAAGAGAATTTAATCGATTTTTCAGGTGAACGAATCTTTTCTGCATGCTTTCGATGGTTTCACCATCTTCCATGTGGAAAAGTTCGAACTCTTGAGTTAACGTATTGATCCTAGCTAGTTTGACATCATCCGTTCCCTCGTGGGCAACTTGCAATGTGTCCCACATAGCTTTAGCTGATCTACAATGGGAAACGCGATAGTATTCATCAACTCCTAGAGCTGAGATTAGAATGTTTCTCGCTTTCCAATCGTATGCATATTTCTTTTCATCTTCAGCATTCCAAGTATCTTCTGGTTTTGGAACAACTGCACCAACTGCATTTGTCATAGTGATCTGAAATGGACCATTGACAATAGCTGTCCAGATGTTCCTATCAATTGCATTGATATGGACACACATACAATCCTTCCAATAGCCGTAGTTTTCTCCGTTGAAAACTGGAGCTCTATTATGAGCCCCTTTAGGTCCAGAAGCCATCTTTCCAATAAGTGTTTCACGTAGCACGGAATAAACCAGAGCTCTTGATGCCACTTGTTAGACGCTGGCCTATAGATCTAGAGGGGGGGTGAATAGATCTCACTAAGTTTTTACAGATTTTTCTACAGACTCGAGCGAAAGCGGTTCTGAATCGACTTGCGTCTATTCTGGACCGCTATTGCAAAGGTCGTATGTGTTTCAAAACCAAAAAGTAAGTGGAATTGATGGTGGAGTAATATGATAGCTAACCAATACGTTTAACAACTGAAATCCAATTAACTTCTAGATTGACAACTTTGATTTTCAATGCAGTAAGATTGGATTAAGCAAAAACACAAACACTTGGTGATACGTTCAAATTGATAGTGATTCAAGTTGTGGTGAATTGTGATGTTTGTGCAGAACTTTAATTCACAATTTTAACACTCGAATCGTTGATCAATTTTGCACTTATAACCAATTATGAACAGAAAGTAAAAGAGAAAGTAAAAGCGACAAGAACACGATATTTGTTTAGGCAGTTCGTCGATCGTCCTCGCTACGACTACGTCTGCCCCCAATTCCAAATTGAAATTGGGTAATCTTTCATTAATGTTGAAAGTAGTATATACAAAGAAGATAACAAAGCGATAAACGATAAACCAATTATGTCGATCCTTTGAATCTTCTTCCCCCTTAATCTTGAGTCAGATCAAGGTTATCCAAGAGCTTCACTTTGATTCCCTTCTGCAGTGTCTTGATTCCTTGAACTCCCCGTTCCTCAATCGTTACACTCAGCCGAATCCTCAATGAACGCCTCTTGATAAAAACCCCCAAGAACCACCCGTCGTGGAGGACAAAACCCGCAGATTTTATTCACCAACAAACCCCACGAACCTTCACCCACTAGGAATCTTCAATTCCGTTCCATGGACGTTATCGAACTCATCACTAACCCGCAACGCAAGAATGATTATGTGTAATTGTGTTGGAGATGATGAAGAACGAAGATGAGAAGCGTTTGTGTATCTTTCAGTCGTTGGTGTTGCTGAATAATTAACCCTTGCACAATATATATGATTGCATAGCAGTTGGAATCAAGAATAACTGAATTTTGGACTTTCTTGATCAGTTAGGTCGACCTCTTGTAGAGGTTAGGTCGACCTAGCAGTGCTTGCTGAATTTTGCTCCCAGTTAGGTCGACCTGTTGAAGGAGTAGGTCGACCAGAATCCTCTTCTGGTGCGTTCTGGGAACATTTTCTCAGATTAGGTCGACCTAGTTGCTATGTAGGTCGACCTAACAGACTGATATGAAGATTTCTTCATTTTGAGTCGACCTGAATGGTCTGTGAGTCGACCTAGCAGAAGTATATGGATTTTCCTTCATTTTAGGTCGACCTAGGTTGACAGTAGGTCGACCTAACTGCTGATTTTCTGCATTTTTCATGTCCAGCTTGTGTTGAGTCGACTTATATGCATAGTGGATCACCTTGTGCTTTCATGAGTGATCAAATTCTTCCTTGTTGTTTGAATGCTCATTTGAGTTTGCCATAAATCAAAAACATCTTTGAGTGTACTCTTGTATTCACAACAACCTGATCACTCTAGGAACAAATGCTTAGACACAAGCTAAGACTTTCTTAGAGTATCATGACCACCACGTGATCACTCTAATTACAACTGCTTAGATACAAGCTAAGACTTCCTAGAATAACCTGATCAACACTTGATCACTCTAGTTACTTACAAATTAATGTAATCAAATTCTAAGAGTATTACAATGCTTCTGAAAAGCTATAATCACAACAGTGATATTTCTCTTAACGTTTAAGCTTAATCTCACTAATATATTACAACAGCAATGTAGTGAGCTTTGATGAAGATGAAGTTTCTGAGCTTTGAGTTGAACAGCGTTTCATGAGAACTTGGTGCATAGCATCTTCTTGTCTTCTGACCTTGAAGTGCTTCTGAGCGTGATACCATGAGAACTTCAGTGCTTCTGCTTCTGAACTCAAGTTCTTCTGATGCTTCCATAGACCCATATTCTGATTCTGCTTTGACCATCTTCTGATGTCTTGCCAGACCATGTTCTGATGTTGCATGCTGAACCTTCTGAGCCAAAGCTTCTGAGTGCTGATTTGTGCATACTCTTTATATATTTCCTGAAAGGGAAATTGCAATGTATTAGAGTACCACATTATCTCACACAAAATTCATATCCTTGTTATCATCAAAACTAAGAATATTGATCAGAACAAATCTTGTTCTAACAATCTCCCCCTTTTTGATGATGACAAAAACATATATAAATGATATGAATTTGCGATCAGAAAGAGTAGACGGCTAAAGACAATTTACACAGCTATAGCATAAGCATGTGAATATGTCTCCCCCTGAGATTAACAATCTCCCTCTGAGATGAATAATCTCCCCCTGAAATTAATACTAGAAGAATTTTATAAATAAAAGACTTCCCTGAGTATTTCAGTAGAGACGTTCACGTATGCTTGATCTTCAGAACATTCATGACTTCTGATTCTTGCTTCCATAGGACAGCTTCAGAACTTTGAATTACTTTAGATCCTCAGAACATTCGCAGCTTCTGATTCCTGCTTCCATCGGACAGCTTCAGAACTTGAATTTCTTTGATCTTCAGAACATTCACAGCTTCTGACTTCTGCTTCCATCGGACAGCTTCAGAACTTGAATTTCTTTGATCTTCAGAACATTCACAGCTTCTGATTCCTGCTTCCGTTGGGACAGCTTCAGAGCTTGAATTTCTTCTTACATCACTTCATGCTAGATTGTATCAGAACATTGTTGAATGTACCAGAGCATCATCAGAGCATCTCTACATCCTGAAATGTTACAGAACAAAACTAAACGACAAAAGTCAACATGAATGAGTCAGAACATAGAATATGTTTCAGAACACATAAAATGTATCAGAGCCATATAGAATGTATCAGATCCATATAAAATGTATCAGAACAAATAGACATAATGTTTCAGATCATATTCTATCATCAGAATATCTGAACATTCTTCCTTCTTGCTTCTGATCCTGAAGCTTCATAGCACTCAGCTTGCTTCAAGAATCCAAGAGCTTGATTCATCTTGTTGCTTCTTATGTTGATCTTCAATTCCTGCAACAACACAACTTAAAACATAGAACTTTGCAAGTTCTGTTAGTAATGTGGGGCCTTTTTACCCGGTAACTGATAATATTTAATCAGATCATTTATCATATATTTTCTCCCCTTTTTGTCATAACATCAAAAAGAAAATAAAAGATTCAGATGTAGAAAACGACAAAGGAAAGAAACAGAATAATTTTTCATTGATTAAACAAACAGGATTACAAAAGATGTATGCAGAATAAGTAGATGCAACAAGGAAAGAAAACTACAAAGACCAAAGACTAAGACCCTAGCTTAGAAAAAATCTGCGCCAGAATGTCATGAACCCCGTTAGTGCTTGCAGTTTGCCTTGCCATGAAGGAGCGAAACTCAGCATTGGCTGCTTCTTGCGCGTCCAAACGAGAAGCCAGCATAGCTTGATTCTGATGCAGAGCTTCCAAGGTCTTCATCAGAGCTGAGGGTTCACCCAAAGAAGAAGCACCAGAACTTTTGCCAACAGGGACAGCAATCTCAGCAGGACGATCTTCTGGGAGGTCTTCAGCTTCTGTACCTTCCATCTCAACATCTGAGTCTGACTCAGGAGCAGCCTCAGCATATTCTGGTTCAGGCAACTCAGAATCTCCAACTTCCAACGCCTGAAGAATAGCTGCTAGGTTTGTTGGAGGAGTAGGACCAGCAACTTCAGCAGGATAAACCACTTCTGGAAAGACCATGTGAGGAGCACTTTCAGAAGGGTTCATTCTAAACCAATCAAACAACCATTGAAAATCTCCAGTCAGCACAAGATACCTTGGTCTCCATACCACGATGTCTCTGCAGGGATTTTCTTCTACCATCTCATCTGCAGGTATCCTCTCTTCAAGAACTCTTTTGTTCTTGATGAGATGGTGATAGCTGCTTTCACCAACTTCCAAGAGACGACCACGAGCCCCAGGTGCTTCAGTCATGATCATTCTCTGGACTTCCGTAGCTCTAACCAGAAAATCCTGGCGAAAGGCTTCCCAGAGGTTGCAGGTAGCATACTCATCCAGATGATTAAGGTGAGCAGCACCCAGAATCTCCAACCAGCTATTTACATCTGAGTGTAAAAGCTCTAGAAAAGAATGAGTGGTAGGTGTTGGAGGGTTGACAGTGAATCTGGAGTCAGGAAACACAAAACTGTAGGGGTTAGGTGTTCTGGTGGGAAAAGGGTGTGAGAGATGAGGAGATATCTGTGGGATCGGTTGCATGAGAAAGGATATCAGATGGTGAAGATGGTGGTTCCAGAGAAGTGAAAGAAGAGGAAGAGGTGATGGAAGTCTGTGAAGAGGGAGGTGATTGAGGGATACCATCAAGAGGTTGATACACACGTCTAGAGTAGTTTCCAGACATCATAGCTTCAAAGGGATTCACCTTGAGAGGGTCATAGGTGATCCTTACTCTTTTTGGTTTGTTTTCTGGTTCATCAGTTGCCTTTCTCTTTTGTTTACGATCAGTTTCTTGATTTGCAGAACTTGACGAGGGATTCATGATGAAGTTGCAGATAGTGAAAACTGCTAGGGTTTATGATATGAATGCAAAGAGAGAGAGAGAGAGAGAGCGAAAAAGAAACTGAATGCAAGAGAGAGAAATATAAGAGGGAAAAGAAACGTTTGAAGAGTATTAAAAGAAAAAGAAATAAAAGAAATGATGGATAGCATTTAATGTAACATGACGTGAGGAGAGATAATAATGACAAAAGAAGTGATTAGCACAGTTACCTAAGTAAGCGTCCCCTCAACTGCACGCACGCTTGTCCAGAAATAGTGAACACGTGTTTACCATCTGGATAGCCAGTTACAGCTTTTTTACTTTTAAAGAGATTCTGAATCAACTTAGACAATGAAACGTTAGTAATAACAGAATCACTACTTCTAATTGATTACAATCATAACTTCTTATAAAAAAATAATCACATTTCAGAAGATACTCATACATAAGATCTTCTCATCTTATCATTCTGGGCATAAATCCATACCGATATTCTTCAAAATGAACTTAAACCTATCTTCAGCAAGGGGTTTTGTAAAGATATCAGCCCATTGATGGTCTGTATCCACAAAATTTAAAGATATAACACCCTTCTGAACATAGTCCCTTATGAAATGATGTTTAATCTCAATATGTTTAGCTTTTGAATGTAACATAGGATTCTTAGATAAACATATAGCAGAAGTATTATCACAGAAAATAGGAATGTTACTCTCATATATCTGATAATCTTCTAGCTGACTTCTCATCCAGAGCATTTGTGTGCTACATCCAGCTGTCGCGGGCGAAAGATCGTTTTGTTCCCCTTTTTTGTGGGATGAGACACCTGATGCCTTCTTTGGGCTCGAGTGCTCAAAAAAAATGATTTTTCTTTGTTTCGACCAAACTTTTTATTGTTTCCAAAAGAGGAAAAGGAAAAAAAGCTGCAATAACCTAAAAGTGGGGGGAGAGATCTTGGGTAAGAGGGTTGGTTATACGAAGGGAAGGTATTAGCACCCAACGTATCTATAGTACTCTATAGGATTCTTTATTGTTTTCATTCCATGTTACGGTGGAGGTTCTGTTGTGAAATAGGTGGGACCTAAGGTGTTTGTTTGATTATGCTCGCAAAGATCATCGCGATCCTCTGCATACATATCCCCTAGAGGGAATCAGAGCATCTGTAGCTCGGGGTCTACGGGTGCTAAGGTTTGAATGGTTTGAGGGAGAAGTTTTGCTCGCCAAGGATACGACCTTGTGCCTACTTATTCTCAAAGGGATGTTGAGAAAGTCAGAGCAATCGTAGTTCCCACTTATGCTAGTGGAAGCAAAGGAAAAGAGACAAATGTCATCTCAATGTTCGATGTATCTAATCTATATCATCACATACATCTGTTTGTTTTTTGTTTGAAAATCTTTTCATTATAAGCCCTGGGCCATGCCACTTATGGCGCTTAGAATGATAAAGATGTTTTTGTTTGTTTAACCAGCCTTGTGGCAAAAACTTTCAATGAAGTCAGCTTTGTGACAAAAAGTTTTGATTAATCAGCCAGCCTTGTGGAAAAAGTTTCAATGAAGTCAGCCTTGTGACAAAAACTTTGATTAATCAGCCAGTACGGTGGCAAAACGGTTTGATTGATTAGCCAGCCTTGTGGCAAAAAAAAGTTTGATTGATTAGCCAGCCTTGTGGCAAAAAAGTTTGATTGTTTGATTGTTTGTGATGATATAGAAGAGATACTCCTATCATAGAGATGATAAATGTCTAATCTCCTAGGGTATTTGATTTGGATATTGGGGATGCTTATAAGAAGCCCGTGGGTCCTTGTACGAAGCCCAAGAGGAGGCTAACCGAGGGTCCTTGCATTGTAAGCCCAAGAGGAGGCTATGGGAGGGACAATCCAGGGTCCTTGCATTGTAAGCCCAAGAGGAGGCTATGGGAGGGTCACTCGTTTGTACAAAGCCCAAGGGGAGGCATGGTATAGTTGGTTTGAGCTCTTAGAGCGATTTCACCGGGAAACCATACTCTATGTCCTAACCTAAACTAGGGAGATTCTTTGCACGAAGCCCAATAGGAGGCTATGGGGAACCTAGTGTTGTACTAAGTTGAACAAGTATATATAACACAATCACAAAAATGAACAAGTACAAACAAATATGAACAAGTACATGAACAATTATGAACAGTTATACATATATATGACAAAGTGTGTGTATATAATGGAGTTTATGAAGGAAATATACCTGTAAGCATGATCCATTTGTATACACAGGGGTTCGGGACTTATACTCGATGAAAGGTCCACTTGAATTTATTCAAAGCTATGTAAACAGGTATTTACAAGGGGCTTGGGACTTATACCTACATGGAGGCCCATGGTATTTTATGAAACATGGTTGATTGTTTTATTTACAGACGCGTCGTTTGAAAAAAAAACCGTTTGAAAGTTGTTTTGAAAGAAGTTTTCTTTTTTGTACAAAGAAAAAGAAAAGGGTATGAAAGGGGCTTGGGACTTATACCTACATGGAGGCCCATGGTATATTGAAAAGTTTTGTTTCTTTGAAGTTTTGTTGTTTTGAAAATGATTTGAAAATTGTTTGAAAAAAAGATTTTATTTTTGAAGAGGTTTTATTGTTTTGAAAATAAACTGTACAAAAAGAAAAGAAATGGGACTTACACTCTCTAATATTCGAGAGGCCCCACTTCGTTTTGAAAAACAATGAGTTGCATGATTTGAAAGTGAATTGATTACTGTTGTGAAAACAGTTTTTTAGGCTTACCTCGAAGAATGAGAAAATTGGATTTCTGAGTTTGAGGTGTTACCGTGATCCTCAAGTGATGTACTTGGAATAAATTAGGATTTAAACAGATGTTAAGCATCCTCACCAGCAGAAAAGAATGTCGAATAAGTTCACAGCTTTCAGCATTCCATGATCATCCAGTAATTGTTTATGGATTTCTACAGCAAATGGAAGACCAAACAAACAGAAAAAACAGAGAACAACAGAGAAATAATCTCGAAGTCTCGGATGCAGTTAGAAAATTCAAGTGATATAATCAAATAAAAATTTAAATGATTAACTACACAAGATAATATGAGAATATCAAATTCAAACAAAATTAATCTAAGAAAAGATATTTTTTTGTGTTTTTTCATGGAAAAAGAAAATAATTAGAAAACATAAAATCAAATATGCATCTAAAATATTTTTTGGAGTTTTTTCAATAAGGATTAGAAAATAAAACTAAATCCTATATTAAATAAAATAATACTAAGTCTCTTTTTTTTTATGAAAACCCTTTTTTGTGAAAATTAGAAGAGAATTAATTAAAAAAACTAATTGGATGGGCCAGTAGGTGTTAATCCTGAAAAGGGAGGTGCAGGCCCAAGACTGAATTAAAAGGATGAAACAAAATGAACCGGACCGGGTCGGGTCAGTATGACCCGGATCCACTAGCTCTTATCACATGGGTTGGATTTTATGAAAACCCTAAATTAACACAAGAGGGACCACGCCTCTTTCCATTTCTCTTACTCGTTTATACGAGTTTTCTTCTTCCTGAAAAAAGAAACGATGAACAACAAGCTCATCTTCTCCCTCGAAGCAACAGCCATGGATTTTCGTTCTCACCATCATCTCTTTCGCGAATGGTAACAACAACAATTTTTCCTCTCTCGGCTTCTCTCTTGATCACTCTCTACTCTCTGTTCTCTCTTACTCGAAAAAACAACAACAACAGCTTCTTCTCACGGTTTTCACGGTGAACAACAACGGCGGCTCTCTTTCCTCGGAACAACAACAACAGAAACTTGCCTCACAGAGAAAGAGCAACAGCGGCCATGGGAGAGTCCTCAGAGGCTCTCGGTTTCTTATTATTCAAACAAAAACAGGTTATGTTTCTCAACTTTGTTTTTCTCTGTTTTGACATAGCAACAATTATTTATACTCTCTGTTTTCAATTTTGAGCAATTTACAGGTACAACAATAATTAACAGCAAGGTTGAGAGTGAAAATAGAAGCTACTTACTTGCGGCAAGGAGGTGTTTGCCGGATTATTCATCGAGGTAAGCTTCTGGTTCCATGCGCTTCTGAGTTATTGTTTGTTATATCTGAACCGTGAGTTTGTTGTTGCTGAATTTTTGTATCTAAAATTGCTTGTTGTATGATTCTGAATTACAGCTCTGTGAAATTGTTACGTGTTGATTCTGCAACTTTGAATTAATTGCTTCTGCGTTTTTTTTAGTTACAGCAACAATAATTCGACCTCTATGTTTTTCGATTTTCAGCTATGCACAAGAATATCATTAACATATTTGCAGCAATGATTAAACAATAATATTGAGCATGAGGATGAACACAACTTACCTATGGCGAGGAGGTTTTCGCCGGTTTATTGTTGAGGTACACCTTGAATTCTTTATTGTTACTAACAACCTTGAATTGTTACTAACAATTTTCCTAACAACTTACTTGTTGTTGTAGGCTTTTGATGAAGATGATACCACCTCTCTTTGGATTGTGGGAGACTTGAAGATGGACTTCAAGTTGGAACTCTCTACACCAAGGTATGAAGAATTTCTTCTTCACCACTCTCTTTCAAGAAACTTTGTAACTAGAAACTCTTATTTTTTTCAAGTAGTTTTCTTTGGTTTGAAGAATTTCTCCTTCTTACCAAGAAACATGAAAACTATAAGAGAAGAGGAAGAAGTGAGAAAGCTAGTAGTATAGTAGCTTTGGTGTGATTTGCAATGAAGTGAGGCCTTCTATTTATAGGAAAAGTTAAGGGTGTGTTTGGCATTTGGTAAACTTGATTGGCAAGTTTCTATCATTGCAAGATAAGAAAAAGAATAAGAATATTCTTTATGAGATTTTTCTCTTGCAAGTGGACATGAAATATCTTTGATTCCTTTTTGAATTATTTCTTTTTTTTTGAATTATTTCCTTTGTTGGATTTTTGCTAATCTCACCCCTTTTTGTTTCTTTTTTTCATGTGACATGATCATTCTTGAGGAAAGCATGAAGAAAATTGATTTGAAGAATGGAGACTTTGAAGATTTCAAGAGTGAATTCAAGAATGTCTTTGAAGTTTTTTTTTTTCTTGTAATTCCTTGTAATTCCAACTTTGTATGAATGGAACTTTGAAATGATGTAATTCTTGAATTTTAAATAAAGTCCCTTTGTAATTCATTTGAAAATTGAAACTTTTTCATGTAAAGAACTCCAATTGTAAATGCTTGAATTTCTCTTAGAATCCTTGAATGAAATTGTATGAAACTTGAATATTTCTTGAATGAATTTCAAATGCAATTTCTATGTCTTGAATCAATTCTTGAATTCCTTTGAATGATCCTTCTTCAAAAGGAAATGGTGGAATATCCTTGAAGTAGTGAAGTTTTGAATTTCAAGTCTTGAAATGTATTCTTGCACCATGAATTAGAAATGATCTTGAATTAAAATCCTTGAATCCATGATCTTGAATCATTTTTGAAATAATTTTCCAACAATGGACTAAACATGATATTTTCTTTGCAACTTTGATGAAATTTCCATTGGATGTTGTCATAGGGATTATTTGAAGATGATTGAAACTTTTGATTGACTTCCTGGGGATTTTTAGGGTTTCCCAAATGTGATCCCTGATTTCAGTCCCTGATAGTTCAAAACCCTGATCTGAGGATTTGTCTGATCAATCTTTGTGTAGGAGATGTCTTGAGCTAATGGATTAGGTCAAAATGATGTACTTGGGGTCTTGAGGTCTTGTCCCAAGTCATTGGGTCAAATCCTGAGCAAAAGTCAAGAGTATGCTATCTTCAGTCAAAACCCTAATCTGGTTGGTTCAGAGCCTTTGAGCTTGTTGAAATGAATCTCTGAGGACCAAATGTTGATTGTTGATGAAGATGATTCATTTGAGATGAAGGGAGAACAAAACCCTAGTTGATTGTTGCTTGTACTGATGAGTGATTTCTTGATTAAATCCCTGCTGAGTCACAAGTAGCAAACACAAACTATGCAATTTGTTAGAGATGCAAATGATGCATATGCAATGATATGAGGTGGTATCTTAGGTCAAAAATTGGGGTATGACAGATGCCCCTATTTAAGTTTCTTCAACCTGAGACATGAAGATTGAAAATCTTCGTTTTGATAGGGTGGAAGAGACTTAAATATCAGAAGACGCAAATTTTGGACCTAAGATACCAAAATTGCGAATGATACGAGGATATCTTTACCGAGGGAATATCAAAACTGACTCCGCTGGGGAAAAGAGGTTGGGAAGGATGTCTCAATCCGTTTTAGGAAGAGAATCCGTTTTTCTCTTTTTTTCGGGAAAGCAAGTGTATGCTTCACCGGGAATGATAGCTTTGTAAGAAAAGCTTACCTATCGACATTACCGACTATCAGCACAGGGATAGACTTGTTTAATAATGCGAAGGTGAAAGGTATGAAACTGTATTACCGACTATCAGCATGGTGATAGACTTGACAAGGTAAAAGAGTTTAAAAGGTTCGGTTAATATTACCGACTATCAGCATGGTGATAGACATGTTTAATAATATAACCAGAACAAAAAGTTACCGACTACCAGCCTCGTGATAGTGGTTTTGAAGACATGATCAATTATCAGCCAAGTGACAAAATGATCCTGGAGACTTTGCTAGGGGAATTACTGGTTATTCAGCCTTGTGAACAGTAATAAGGCCCTAATTGTCAAATGGTCTTCATGATTGATTTCCTTGAGAGGAAAAAACTTTTGAAAGAGACATAAGCTGCTCAGATGACGAGGCTATTGCTTATTGTCTATTTTTTCACGACTCTGTTTGAGGAATCGGAATTTGAATTTTTGGTAAAGACAAGGCTCTATCCATGAATGAACTTGGAAAGAAACAGTCAAACAAGACTTTGTACCCATGAGGAATGAACTCGAATGGGAATTTTCTCCTTTGTTTTGAGAGGAGAAAACTAAAGCAACCTTCTTCCACGAGGAATGATCTCAGTGGGGAACTGGAGAAAGAAGATGTTCTTTCTGCTTATGGGTGACAACCTACTGGAGAGATGACACGCCCATATCTGCTTTGTTTTTTTTTTCTTTTTCTTTTTTTTCTCTTTTCTTTTTTTTCTACTTTTTTGGGATAGATATATCCTGAAAAATGCAAGAATGCATAAATGATGCAAATATGTATGAATGATGAATGTCATGAATGTAGCATGCATACTGACAATACTGACAGACAATGAAGTATATACTGGAGAAGGACCGACGTCGCAATACAACCAGATACTTGGCAAATGTTCTTCAACACGGTGTAGATAACACAGGTGATGAATGGTGTTGCGTGCTTTAAACTTCTCTGGGGAAGATAAGCATTTTTCCTTATTGAGATGGAAGAACCTTTTCACTGGAGATAGAAAATCTTCGTTACTGGGGATAAAAGACCTTCTTCACTGGGGATAGAAGAGCTTCTTCACTGGGGATAGAAGAGCTTCTTTACCTCGAGGGATAATTGCTTCAAGAATTCTTTTCTGGGACAAGAATACCGTTGTCTCAACAATTTTTCAGGGAGAATCCTTTTGTTCATCCTATGGAGACGACTGCTGATGTTCCTTCCGTTGTTCACAACTCAAAGGAAAATTTCGCTTTTATTTTGAAAAAGAAAAATGAAGTAAATTCATTTAAAACTTATTTTTTTCTTTTTTTTGTTTCAAAAGTGAATAACACAATTAAAGCGTCATTTTGAAACTGAAAGAAATTAAAGATTGCAAACAAATGGGCACAAGGCTCAAATTTATTTAATAGGATGGTAATCAGCTAAAGGCGTGATTCCATAGAGTATTTACAAAAGTTGGAAATGGCAATTATGCGGAAAAGGCTACATTGAAAGCAATAACCACTATTCCCTTACAACTTTGAGTTCCAACTGTGTTTGTTGCTTCAGATTGGCGATGATTTGATTGAAGATCCTTTGATGAGAAAGACTCCTCAGGTGACGAAGTATGGACTGATGCAGTTACTTTGTCATGAATCCCTAATTTTTGCCTAGATTGCCCTTTCAGGTTTTCAATCTACCAGGATGAATTTTTTTCTGTTTATTGTCTCTAATTTTTGCCTGGACCGCCCTTTCGGGTTTTCAGTCCACCGAGACGCTCATTTTTGCCTAAGTCGCCCTTTACGGGTTTTCGACTTAGCGAGCTGTTCTTTTGTTCTTTTTTAGACAAAGTATTTCTTGACTGCATCAGCATTCACAGGATATGGGAGTTCATCACCATCCATGGTTGCAAGAGTCATGGCGCCGCCAGAAAATGTTCTTTTGACAACATACGGGCCTTCGTAATTAGGAGACCATTTGCCCCTAGAATCTGGTTGAAAAGACAAGATCTTTTTAAGCACGAGGTCGCCTTCTTGAAATTCACGAGGTCGAACCTTTTTGTTGAAGGCTTGTTTCATCCTTGCTTGGTATAACTGTCCATGGCATAGAGCAGTCATACGTTTTTCTTCGATTAAGTTCAACTGATCGTATCTGTTTTGACACCATTCAGCCTCTGATAACTTAGTCTCCATGAGGACTCTCATTGATGGTATTTCAACTTCTACGGGGAGCACAGCTTCCATGCCATATACTAGAGAAAAGGGAGTTGCCCCTGTTGAAGTACGCACTGAAGTACGGTACCCATGTAAAGCAAATGGCAGCATTTCATGCCAGTCTTTATAAGTGACGACCATTTTCTGGACGATCTTCTTAATGTTCTTGTTAGCGGCTTCAACAGCGCCATTCATTTTTGGTCTGTAAGGAGAAGAGTTATGATGCTCAATCTTGAATTCCTCACACAGTTCTTTCATCATTTTGTTATTCAAGTTTGAACCATTGTCAGTAATGATCTTGCTGGGAACACCATATCGGCAAATGATGTTATTCTTGATAAACCTCACAACCACTTGTCTTGTAACATTGGCATAAGATGCTTCTTCGACCCATTTGGTGAAGTAATCAATTGCTACCAAGATGAAACGATGACCATTTGAAGCTTTTGGTTCGATCATTCCAATCATGTCGATACCCCACATGGAAAAAGGCCATGGAGATGAGAGAACGTTGAGTAGAGTCGGTGGCACATGGATCTTATCTGCATAGATCTGGCACTTGTGACATCTCTTCACGTGTTTGTAACAGTCTGATTCCATTGTCAACCAATAGTATCCTGCTCTTAAGATCTTCTTGGACATTGCATGCCCGTTTGAATGAGTTCCAAAGGACCCTTCATGCACTTCATGCATTAACATGTCTGCTTCATGTCTATCCACGCATCTGAGCAAAACCATGTCGAAATTTCTTTTGTATAGCACATCTCCATTTAGGAAGAAACTGCCAGAAAGTCTCCTTAGAGTTTTCTTATCTTTGTTTGATGCTCCAAGCGGGTACTCTTGAGTTTGAAGGAAGCGCTTGATGTCGTGGAACCACGGTTTATCATCGATGACTGCTTCAGTTGCAAACACATAGGCGGGCCTTTCAAGGCGCGTAATTCTAACTGTAGGCATATCGTTCCAATGATTGACTTTGAACATGGAAGATAGAGTAGCCAAGGCGTCTGCCATTCGATTCTGATCTCGAGGTATATGATGCAATTCAACCTTGTTGAAGAAAGTCAACAGACGTCTTGCATAATCTCTGTAGGGAATCAAGCCAGGGTGGTAAGTTTCCCATTTGTCTTTGATTTGGTTGATCACGAGGGCTGAATCTCCATATATGTCTAGGATCTTGATCCTTAAATCAATGGCTTCTTCGAGACCCATGATACAAGCTTCATATTCTGCGATGTTGTTGGTGCAATCAAATAGTAGTCTGGCGGAGAATGGGATATGAGTACCCTTGGGAGTGATGATGATTGCCCCAATTCCATTGCCAAAAGCGTTTACTGCTCCATCAAAAATTAGGCCCCATCTTGATCCAGGCTCAGGACCTTCTTCTGGTAACGGTTCGTCACAATCTTTCATCTTCAAGTACAAGACATCTTCATCAGGAAAGTCAAACTTGAGAGATTGA